>NC_041385.1:479331302-479443864 GCF_002162155.2 Triticum dicoccoides
CGCCGCCACCAACGTAGCGTAGACCTGCCACCACCACCACAGCTCTCTCGCCATGGCCTACCGAGGAGGCCGTGGCCGAGAGGGCCGCGGCGACCAGCAGCAGCAGTACGGCGGAGGCCGGGGTGCGCGCGGGGGCACGGGCCGGCCACCTCCGCGCGCGTCGTCGGCGCCTTGCCCCGCCTCCCGGGCGCCCTACACGCCGGCGGTCGGCATCTACCACAACCGCAACGCCAACGGGGCTCACCAGGGCGCCTACCAGCACGGCGTCATCTTCCACGGCCCCGCGCCGCCCGCCGTCCGCGCGCCTTCCCCGACGCCGGTCACCATCCGCGCGCCCTCCCCGACGCCGGTCA
This sequence comes from Triticum dicoccoides, assembly GCF_002162155.2. Taxonomy (NCBI): domain Eukaryota; kingdom Viridiplantae; phylum Streptophyta; class Magnoliopsida; order Poales; family Poaceae; genus Triticum; species Triticum dicoccoides. The sequence continues at coordinate 479,331,656 of NC_041385.1, forward strand.
CCATCCGCGCGCCCTCGCCCACTTCGGCCACCGTCCGCGCGCATGCCCCGACGCCCTCGGCGGCCGCGGCCCCGTTCCAGCCGGCCCGCGTCTCCGCCCCCGCTCCGCGGACCCCCGCGGCCGTCGCCAAGGAGCTCGTGGAGAAGCTCTTCGTCACCCAGACCGCGCTCGCGCCTCCCGCTGCCGCGGCTCCGGCGATGCAGATGGGGCAGGCCGAGGCGGAGAAGGCGCCCGAGGTGGAGCTCGCCCTCCCCGCGCGGCCCGGCGCCGGCACCGTGGGCAAGAAGGTGATGATCCGCGCCAACCACTTCCTCCTCAACGTCGCCGACAACAACCTCTTCCGCTACGACGTGAGCTGCCTCCCAGTTCCCTACGTACCCTCTCTATTCACTGCATGTCCTCGTACATCGTTCTTCTCCTGTCCGCGTTAGCTTCACTCGTAGATCTACCAGCATACGCATTTAGTGATCGTCTTCTTTTTTCTGCTCTGCTTCATTTCGTTGTTCTCCATGCGACGTGCGTCTCCGACCCCAAGCGTCCATCCTTCCATGGATGTTTGGTCGAGCGCTCTCGCTACACGTACACCTCGGTCTCTCTTTTTTTTGCCTTTATAAAATCTTGGCGTTTTCGAAGATGCATGGATGGTTTTCTCCCGTTCTCATGCATGAACAGTGTTCGTTCTTGGAAAGCGAGACAGAAAGTTAATTTTCCTCCATGCAAGAGCCACCCAGCAGACAGGCAGTAGCGCTTCTTGCATTGTTTCGGCGAAACTACTACTACTAGTAGTAGTACTAGTCATTTTTTTGGGAAGCTTTGTGGTCTTGGCCGCAGATTCTTGGGACCCGTCTTGGCTATAGACGGGAGGCCGTGAGATCCCTCCCATGGGTGCAAATGCAAAGCCAAGTCACAGAGCTTTTTCTCCGGTCTCCTGTATGTTTTTTCTGGCGTTCATGGATGGTCTGGTCTTGTTTCCCCATGGCCATGGGGTTTCCGTCTGGTCCATGTCCTCGTTTGGCGACAGAAGGGCAAAGCAGCGTACCACCAACACAACACACATGGCAGGTGCATCCATTGTAAGTGGCCTCCATACATTTTTGGCAAAGCAAGAGGCCTTTGGTGCCTGTGCCGCTGTTGTTGGCTGGTGCAGTTTCGTGATTCCTTCGGCTTTTCTTTCTCTGCCCTGCCCTGCCTGCCTGGGGTCCCACCCCATGCAGCTTTTATTTGTCTTTGGTTCACGCCATGCAACGCCGAGGCCCTGCTCCTCCGCTGCTCGGATGTTGTATCGCCACCCCGAGTGCATATCCGTGTGGCATCTGACATGTGGGCTCTCTGTGTTGCATGTACGTTGTGGTCAATTTTCTTTATTTGGAGATTTTTTTCGGCTCTCTCGGTCTCATGCAGTGTCTCATGGATGACGTCCCAAGTCTTGGACGTTTTCTCTTTGTGTGTGTGGGCGCGCAAGAACCGTGATCAAAATCGTGGTAGATATGTTCTTTCCTATGGGATTTAATTAGATGAAGCATTATGCCTACATCTGCTTCACCAATCCCATACTGTCAAAATCTAGCCCAGAATTTTAACTGAGGTTTAATTTTTTTCTTGAACCTTTGACGGTGAGCTCTAAGACTTTTCATTTATTTTCTTAAAATCCTTTTCTGTGCTTAAACATACTACATACTTTACTACCTTTTTTTCGAATCTATAAACGTGTGGTAGTAATTTTTATGTAGTGAAGCAGTAGTACTCCTGCTTAGGTTTTGACAGTATGACAAAACCTACGTATGAGTACCTAGTTACAGTACATAGGTTTTGTTTTTTACTACTCCTACGTAGTAGCACAATGCATAGGTCCTTTTTTTACTGCATACAAGTACATATAGGGCCCGCATGATCGCAATGAGATTGGTGCCCTTCGTCCCCACCCACCACCCCTCCCCCCTCCATGCCGTCACAACCTCCCACTCAATCCCTCCCCGCCCAACGCCGCCACCCCTTCTCCGCCTCCGGCGTCGCCCGCCGGGCCTGCTCAGCCGGAGCCCTCAGTTAGGAAACCCTAGTGTGTCTGTGCCAAAAGGATCCTTCACTGCGCCCCACTACTTGAGTTTTGGGTGTTCCTCCCCACTGGAGTATAGTTTCTAAATCTGATTGAACATCTCCGTTTCAAGCGGAGCTTCTTTTTGGAGTCTAAGTCCAAATGGTGGCCATCACAGGGTATGTGTTGCCGTTTGATTGCTAGTTTCCCATTCCCGCGATCTCAGTAGCTATTAATTTCGTTTACTCTGTAATTTTGGTTTTGGTTTAGTGGTTTCTAGGTGTCAGGTAGTCTTCCCTGCGCGATCCCAGTTGCCCTTTGATTGCTAGATTTCCATTTCTGCGATCCCAGTAGCTATCATTTCGTTTACGATCTAATTTTGGTTTAGTATAATAATTTCTAGGGGTCAGGTAGTCTTCCCTTACAGATTCACTGGAATCTGTTGTGTGTTGCTTCAAACTGCACGCTTCGACTCTTTTGAATGAAAAATAGCATAAGTGCTGGGAATTAAAATAATTGATTTGATTTGTTTAGAATGATTAGACAAAACAGAGGGCTAATTGTTTCTCTTCTGTGTACTGAATGTAGAACAGAGTGTGCCTTGTTTTTGCATAGATAATATTGTTGAAATTTGTTGCTTGGCACTAATGGTCATTTATCCTTGATTCCTTTTGAGTCAAGTAGTCTTCCCATACAGAATGAACTTGCACGCTTCGACTCTTTTGAATGAAATATAGCATAAGTACTGAAATTAAAATATTTGATTTGTTTAGAATAATTGGGCAAAACAGAGGGTTAATTGTTTCTCTCCTGTGTACTGAATGAAGAACAGAGTGTGCCTTGTTTTTGCGTACATAATGATGTCGAAATGTGTTGCTTGCAACTAATGGTCATTTATCCTCACTTCCTCTGTAGGTTTCCATTAATCCACAGTCAAAATCAGGAGCTGTGAACAGGGAGGTACTCAGTGAGCTAATCAAGTTGCACGGGAAGACATCCCTTGGCGGCAAATTGCCTGCCTATGATGGAAGAAAGAGTCTTTACACTGCAGGCTCACTCCCATTTGAATCAGAGGAGTTTTCTGTTACACTGGTTGATCCGGAAAAGAAGGACAAAGAAAGGTCAGATTGGATTCTGCACTTAGGATCACTTCCCTTCCCTTAATGCAATCAACTTGCTTATCCATTGTATTTGTAGCTAGCTACTAACTTGCCCCCTCTTCATTTGCAGGGCTGAAAGGGAGTACAAGATCACCATTAGAATTGCTGGGAGGACAGACCTGTACTACCTTCAGCAGTTTCTCAAAGGACGACAGATGGATATGCCTCAAGAAACCATCCAAATGCTTGATGCTGTCCTCAGGGAGTCACCATCCTGGAAGTACGACATTCACATTCCAGCAGTTTCTTGCTATCAGTTTTTCTTGATCATACCAGCTAGTTTTCTGGAGCCCTAACAATACTGTTGGCAATGCCTTTTCTTTGCAGCTATGTCACAGTGTCCAGATCCTTCTTCTCCACCACTTTTGGTCACAGGGGAGACATTGGTGAAGGATTAGAGTGCTGGAGAGGTTATTACCAGGGCTTATGCCCGACACAGATGGGGCTGTCTCTCAACATAGGTATTCACCTCCCCTGTATGTTACTGTTATCACTTACAAAATTGCCTTATTTATCTCATGATCTGCACTTCATTACTCAGATATATCCGCAACATCCTTCTTCAAGCCTGTGACAGTGGTCCAGTTCGTGCTGGAGTTCCTCAACTTACGTGATGCCTCACGACCTCTGACAGACATGGACCGTGTCAAGGTACTATTCTGATATACTACCTCTGTATCAAAATATAAGATGTTTTTGAACTTCAAAATGAAGTGCAAAAACGTCTTATATTTTCGTATGGAGGGAGTAGATGCTCAGCTAGTTTCAAAGAACATGTTATGCACACTGCAACCTGTTATTGGGTGTAAATACTTGACTAATCTCTTTCGTACCGACTATATGCAGATAAAGAAAGCACTCCGTGGGGTGCGTGTTGAGACAAACCACCAAGAAGACAAAATCAGAAGATACAAGATAACAGGGATTACTCCTGTCCCCACGAGCCAGCTCATGTAACGATCTTTCCTCACATGGAAATATATTTTCCATTTTGTCTTTAGTTTCTATGTTCTGGAAGATCAAATCAGTGTTAATAGAATATTGAAAAGAAGTGGCTATAGATTTTAGGCTTGTTGCTTCTGGTCTGTGAGGAATTGGATAGGGGAATAATTGTTGACGACATTCTGCCTGGGTCCTATGCATTTGATTTCTGCAACATAGCAAAGATCTATCAGTGCTAAGTTGATACCTGTTTGCAATTTTTATTATGAATGTTTATACCACAGTGTCCTTTTAGCATCAATTCATGATTATTATTCTCTTTCTAATATCATTTTGATCCTGTTATTTGTTTGTTGTTAGATTTCCTGTTGATGAGAGAGGAACAAGAATGTCAGTTGTTCAGTACTTCATGCAAAGATACAACTACAGTCTGAAGTACACTGCTTGGCCCTGTCTGCAGTCTGGAAGTGATGCTCGTCCTGTATATCTGCCTATGGAGGTACTGTATCCATCCCTGCTTCCTCATATTTGAATCAGACATCGTTTGTTCATCGTTCTCCACAAACTGATTGTAGGCGTGCAAGATTGTTGAAGGGCAAAGGTACTCTAAGAAACTGAATGACAAGCAGGTCACCAACATACTTAGAGCTACCTGTCATCGTCCGCAGCAGAGGGAGGAAAGCATTCGTGAGGTATGTACCTGTTGTCAACTGGATGGATTCTGTAAATACCTGCCCATATCTTCACATCTGGTAGATCATCCCAATCTGTTGTAACTCTTGTAGTTAGGAATGTTCTTTCCAAGGCATATATGTCATGTTTGGCTGTAATGTGAACTCCTTCTCATAACATTTTTTTCCAAATTGTAGATGGTTCTGCACAACAAGTATGCTAAGGACAGGTTTGCACAGGAGTTTGGAATCAACGTCTGCAGTGACCTGGTCTCTGTTCCAGCCTGTGTGCTGCCTCCCCCCATGGTAAGTATGATCAGTGCATTTTTTTTCTCTCTCTGTACTGCTAAACTGGGAGGATTTGCAATAATCACTTCCTTTTTATATGTTTCAGTTGAGATATCATGATTCTGGAAAGGAGAAAACTTGTGCGCCAAGTGTTGGACAGTGGAACATGATTAACAAGGTATTTCCCTTTTCATCGTTTCACTCACACTTTTACTAAGCATTACTTTTGCTTGGAACTAAATACAGGAAAAACTTGTTGAGTTTCTTCTTTGTTTGTGCAACTCAAATTAGTTTGCTTGTTTTCACTTTGTTCATTATGTGTAGTTTTCACACTAGTTAACTTAAATTGAAAATACTGTTGAGCTTGTTTGTGACTTGGCTCATTATTTTGATATGTAGTATATCGATGATGGTACAAATGCTAGGTCTCATTTGAGTGTTTTTTTCTGCAGAAAATGATCAATGGAGGAATCATAGGCAACTGGGCCTGTGTGAGTTTTTCACGCATGCGTCCTGAGGAGGTACACAGGTTCTGTTGTGATCTGATTCAGATGTGCAATATGACTGGAATGGTAAGGCTTGTGTTGCTTTCCTGTTTCTTAGGCATTTATGTTTTATGTGGGCATGTTACAGTTGACTGACCTCTGTTTTCCAACCCTGTAGTCTGTCAATCCAAGGCCACTTGTAGACAACCGATCAGATAGCCCCAACCACATTGAGAATGCTTTGAGTGATGTGTACAGGAGAACTACGGAAATACTTGGCAACCAGGGACAGCTACAACTGTTAATCGTAATCCTACCTGAAGTCAGTGGTTCTTATGGTATGCATATGGCTCCTCTGGTCAATCCCCTGCCACCTTCTTTTGGGTTTCTGTAGATTTATGTGTGTGTGCCACGTTTAATTTTGCAGGGAAAATCAAGAAGGTTTGCGAGAATGACCTTGGGATCGTGTCTCAGTGTTGCCTGCCAAGGCATGCTGCCAGACCGAACAAGCAATATATGGAGAATGTTGCACTCAAAATCAATGTGAAGGTAACATAACCAGCTGGTCCATGTTTTACATTCAGTTTCCATGGAATGTGTTTGATTCTTTGTGTACTCCGGTTTCTATTAAATGTGATAATTTCTGTGTCTTAACTAGGTTGGAGGACGCAACACAGTTATGGAGAGAGCTTTTGCGCGAAATGGCATACCGTTTGTGTCCGATGTTCCAACAATCATCTTTGGTGCTGATGTTACACCCCCACCTGGAGAGGACTCTGCATCATCTATTGCTGCGGTTAGTTTTTACCATAGCTAACAGTTGTCAATTCGTCATTTGCTTCTGTCTGATTTGATCTTTTAAATAGAATTATCATCATGCATGCACATACTTGTTGGGTTCAAATATATTTAGCTGTTTCTTTTATTGGATTGATGTAGGTGGTGGCATCAATGGACTGGCCAGAGATCACCAAGTACAGAGGTCTTGTCTCTGCTCAACTACACAGGCAGGAGATAATCGAAGACCTCTTCAGTGTCATCAAAGATCCACAGAGGGGTAATGTCAATGGCGGCATGATCAGGTGAGTTTTGTGATTAGGCAGAGACAATCACTATCCATTGCCATATGGACCAACTGGTAACCTGACATAGTTTTCTCTACAGGGAGTTACTTATTGCCTTCCGCAAGAAGACAGGCCGGAGGCCTGAAAGGATTCTCTTCTACAGGTACGTGTACAGGTTCATGACAGTCTTTTCATCTTTAACAGTCAATTGGGCTGACCGACTTGACTGACTGGCTGATCATTCTTATATATAGGGATGGTGTAAGTGAAGGCCAATTCAGCCATGTTCTGCTTCATGAAATGGACGCAATCAGGAAGGTAAGTTCGATGCAAATTTCTGTTATCTGTTCTACCTCCTCTGATGTTATCCCTGGCTGTTGCCATTCTGATGGTTTTCAAATTTGCTGTTGCAAGGCCTGCGCCTCTTTGGAGGAAGGGTATATGCCCCCAGTCACCTTTGTGGTTGTCCAGAAAAGGCATCACACGAGGCTGTTCCCTGAGGTCCATGGGAGGTGTGATATGACTGACAAGAGTGGGAACATACTTCCAGGTTAGCAAATACACCAGTATTTCAATGTCACTGATAGCAACTATCTGCTATGTACTTGTTGAAGCATTGCTGGCTGTGATTGGGTGCATTTCTGTCTCTGTTGTCCTGCAGGAACTGTGGTGGACCTCATGATTTGCCACCCAAAAGTGTTTGATTTCTACTTGTGCAGCCATGCTGGCATTCAGGTAGCCACTTTGTCCACATGTACTTTTTGTTTTTTATGCCCTTGATCTTAAGTGCTTGAATACTGAGTGTGTTTGCAAAATGCTCCTCATCAGGGAACTAGCAGGTCATCACATTACCATGTTCTTTATGATGAGAATCACTTCACAGCCGATGCGCTTCAGTCACTGACCAACAATCTCTGCTACACGTAATCCTCTCTCTCTCTCTCTCTCCCCTCCCCTCCCCTCCCCTCCCTCCCTCCCTCCCTCCCTCCCTCCCTCTCTCTCTCTCTCTCTCTGTTGTGTTATGACTCTAATGATGGTTTAATTCTGATCCATATGCAGCTATGCTCATTGCACTCGTGCTGTCTCTGTTGGTGAGTTTCCTTTTCTCAGTTTTCCGCCTTAATTTGCTTCAACTTCTGTCTGTACTTTCTGTCTCCACATAGAGCATTCTTCTGTGGGCATTAGTACTAGTAGCCTAGGAGCATTCTTCTTTGAACGTCTTGATGAATCTCTGCTGAAGGCCTTTGGTCTAAAACTCTAAATTAGGATTCACTTGCTGAAAACGAGCCTTAGTTTATGAATGAATAGTACACTGTGAGTAGTTTCCATTCCTCAGTTAGTTCATTGATGAATTCACTGAGTAGTTCTGTTGATGAGCAATACACTGAGTAGTTCCCATTAGTATGTTCTATGGCATCTATGTTTACATTGAAATGAACAACACAGCATCTTTCCCCATTTTGCTGTTTTAAGACTTTGGTATACTTGAACCTAGCTGTTGTTCTGTTTTTACAACCTGTGGCAATTACTTCCAGAAGAAGCTAACTTGGCTGAACTTGCTATGCAGTCCAACCGGCGTACTATGCCCATCTTGCGGCATTCCGTGCGCGCTACTACGTGGAAGGGAACAGCTCGGACGGCGGGTCGACCCCCGGGAGCAGCGGGCAGGCGGCGATTGCGCTAGAGGGCCCTGTGGAGGTGCACCAGCTCTCAAAGATCAAGGAAAATGTCAAATTCCCTCTTAATTTACAGCCAGGTGGTGTACTTCGTGTACGCACCACCAATGCTGGCATGATTAGGTGCATTTCCCTGTGAACAAAACGATTAGTATCACTTGTCATATAGACCAAAAAACCTGATATAATTTTCTCTACAGGGAATTACTTATTGCCTTCCGCAGGAAGACAGGCCGGAGGCCTAATAAGATAATCTACCATAATGATGGAGAAGATGAAGGGTATCCGACTCTTAAACTTGTCAGCGCATATGGCGCGATCCGAGAAGTAAGGCTGTAGCATCATTTAGTTGTAGATTTTTCTTTGCTCTCTGTTTTTGGTTATTGAGTTTTGTCAATTTTGATGACTTCATAAATATTCGTTGCAAGGCATGTACGTCTTTGGATGAGGATTATCTTCCTTCTATTGTTATTGATAATTCCCAAGAAAGGCAGCATCCCAGCGTGTCTCCTGAGATCAGTGAAACATTTGATAACAAGTTAACAAAGGCCAAATCAGGTTAGTATATGTTTTTGATAAATGTATTGGTTAGTTTGACTTACTTTTCTGCCTGAATTTGCTTCCATTTCATTTGTTCCTTTTTTTATCTAAGTAGAGTTTGATCCTCCTGACAAAGAGTCTTTGGTCTAAAACTCTAAATCAGCTGATTAGTTTTCATTCCTGACAAAAGGGCTCAGTTTATTGATGAATAAACTGATTAGTTTTCATTTCCATGTTAGTTTACTTCAGTGACTTGCATCACATCCTGAGCTGCTTTCTATTTTCTCCCAGAAGAAGCTTGCATGACTGACCTTGGATTAGTATTTTTTACTTATCCTGATAGTCCTAGCAGCTGCATACTTGTAGTAATTCGGCATTAGTGTTACCTTGTACCTACCTGTGTGTGCCTGTTCTGATACAAGTTAGCAATCCAACCACACTGGTCCTTGAACTCTTTGCTGAATCTGCGCTGAGGGCCTTTGGTCTAAAACTCTAAAATTAGCATGCACTTGCTGGAAACGAGCCTTAGTTCATGAATGAATAGTACACTGAGTAGTTTTCATTCCTCTGGCACTGTGAGCAGTTTCCATTCCTCCATTAGTTTATTGATGAATACACTGAGTAGTTTTCTTTCCTATGCAACTTTATTTATGAAGAACACTGAGTAGTTTTCATATCTTACCGTTATTCTATTTTCACATCCTGTGGCATTTATTTCCAGAAGAAGCTAACTTGCTGATGTCATCTTTGTTTCCATCATATTGAACAACACATCATTTAAACCCCTTGCTTGTTTAAGACTTGGTATATGCTTGAATAACTTGCTGTTTTGCTTACACCCTGTGTCATTTACTTCCAAAAGGAGCTAACTTAGTTGAAATTGTTATGCAGTACCGCCAGCGTACTGTGCCCATCTGGCCACATTCTGTGATTGTTGTAATGCGGAAGGGGACAACTCTGATGGTGCGTTGACCCCTGGGAGCAGCGGGCAGGCAGCTGTTGCCCAAGTGCACCCTTCAAAGGTGCGTATATTTTTTGTTACTGTCGCGCACTGCACTACTATTGTTTGATATGTATTAACTATGATAACTGATTACAGTTTTAAATTATTGTAGGATACTATAACTTTCAGTATCGCATCCCCATTTGAAAGGTTTGCAGTACAAATAAACCAGAATGAGAAATGCTGTATTTTAAGGAAGAAAATTGAAGACAAATTGCAGAAATCTATACACCAGTTTTCTTTGTATGTGGGAAGTCAAATCCTGCAAAATGAAGTCTGTCTGAAGAGTTATGCCTTCCCAGATTATTCAACAGTGCGAATGAACGTGAGACTTCTAGGAGGAGGGGATACGTAAGTGTATTTTGTAAACAGTTCCTTTATCTTCTGTTGTCAAATCCTTTTTTAACCTGATTTGCTAACCATATTTTTGTGCATTTGTAGTTCACGAGCAAAAAGAAGGCGGAACTGCGACCCACAGTCCACGACACCAGACCCTCCTCGCAATCTGATAAGTATCCAGGCCTTAACAGACTATCTAAAGAGTTCTCCGAGTTTTTGGATTAAAGTAGAAATTCCGGATCCAGATATTATTGGTCAGAATAAGCTAATAGATGGCCTCAATAGTGAAGGGTTTATTTTTGCAAATAGCCTGATCAAGATCTGGACAAATGCTCAGATGGCTGAGCAATCATGGGATGGGGGAATAGTCTGTAGGCGTGACATAGTAGTAATACAAGGGAGATGCTATTGTACGTTACAACCTACAATAGTAGATGCCAAACCTTGGCATATACTAGCAGATACCTTGGTATTGGCATATACCTTGGAAGTCTTATTCGTCAATGTAGGAAAAACACTTCCCCATGTGAAAGATTATTTGGCTTTTCTACGGAAGGCGGAGGATATTTATGATCCTCTCCTCTTGCCATTCAAGAGCAATCCGTTTGCGTTCAAATCACCAGAAAGACAAGGTACGCTAACTTCGCATTTATATGAATCAACTTCTTCATTTTATATCTTGTGGCATATCTATTTACCTTTGCTAAGATACATGTTATTGTTTGCAGCTGATGTGTGCAATAATCTTGTAAAGTTCTACTTTGACCTTGATTCCGCGAGCAAGACCCGTTTTCAGAATGCGGTGAATACGGTTAAGCCTGAGAATTGGCCTGCGGCTAAGACAATGTACATCTTTGAGCCGATCGTTGCTTTTCAAGTAAACAAGCATGGATTTGATACCTACACAGCAAACTCATTCGGTTGTTTCAAGTTTGTGAGGAATTATGACGAGCATAGTTACATCATGAGTATTTCATCTTTACTCTTTTTTCTTGTACCTGAATAAATAACTTTAGAGGCCTTTTAATGGTTTTACTGGTTGAGCAGGTCCCCTGGGATGTTAGGTACTGTATAATACCAATTGCTTTTAGAGATTTTATGTGCAAATTGATACGGGCATTGCTGCACGCAAAATTCAAGATTGAGAAAGCATTACAGTAGAGGTTAGTTTATTTTCTGTTACAGATTATCTGAAATTTGGCCTTTTTGCTTATTAAGTTTGTGATCGTTTCAGTATGTTATAATCTTGCTCTAACAGATTCCAGATATTTGCTGGTGCTACATGTGATTTATGAAACTTGGCTAATTTGTGATGTGGCATGTGTTTGTTTGACAGGCCAAGGTGGAGCCTGTGGTAGGGGCAAATCCCGAAGATGAGCTTGAGCTTGTGATCGTCTTCCATAAAGCTGAAGCTTCATTCACCGATAGTCGCAAGGTCTTAGCAGCCAAGAGTTTTTTTCCCTTGCTTTGTAGGAAGATCATTTGCTTGGGTGATTTTGCACTGTAAGACCCGTTCTAGTTGTGGATCTTAATCTGGGCAATGAAATGAAAGAATGCAATCTGGTCTTGTTCCGGTTCTTGATGCTACCAATGCTACTTCTTGTTGAGTTTATTTGCTCCAGTGCCTTCATGTAGTAGTATATCCTGTACTTAGTGGATCTTAATCTGGGGAATGAAATTAAAGATCATTTGATCAGGTAGTTCGCTGTGCAATGCGATCTGGTCTTGTTCTGGTAATTGATGCTACCAATGCTACTTCCTGTTGAGTGGACGGCGCATGACACGCCCGTGCTGCTGCTCTGGGTGCTATGGCCTCGTTTTTGCTTGTTGCCTCGTATATTTACTACCTCGTTTTTGCTTCTTGCCTCCTATATTTACTAGTACCTCGTTTTTGCTTGTTCTGATGCCGGTGCTGAGAGCATGTTCGTGTTTTTTTTGCGTGTTGCTGTTGCCTGTTGGGCATCTCAAGTCGGTGGGGAAACCGTTGTTGATTTAAGTTATGGTTTAATCTCTGTTATAAATTTGTTGGAATTTTGTCTTCTTTATGGGAGTTTAGAGATCTTTATTCAACAAAGGAACCTGCTGGACCATCAGCCAAGACGCTAGTGGCCAGGAATGAGGGTCCCGAGTTCATCCAACTTTCGGTAACTAGCGCACAAGCTAGTTTCGCGCAAAGGTGGGCCGACTGATTGGCTGATCTTATTTAACATGTTGAACTACGAAAGAAGAAAAAGATGAAGCTAGCTCTCCAATCTCTAAGAAAATCGATGCCACAACCGAAAGCGAGGTGTGGTGACATGTCCATCGGTTGACCAACTCTTGGCAATCTATCTCCATAATCACATGCTGGTACCCACGGAGCTTCACAAAAAGCACTCCCTTTCCCCGCGCCAATGACTCAGAATGAAAGGATCAAAAACTCTGGGGTGAGGTTTGCTCCAGGCTCCGAGCAGAGATGAAGAAGATGGCGCCACCCTGCCAGAGTCTCATCTATGTTGATCTTTATATATTGTTGGGGCGGCGGGATCCAACCATACCCGGGAAGGATTCTAGCTTGATTGTCAGGGATGTCCAATATGGCCAAATCCTCTCTTATTCTTTTCACATTACTGCGGGAATGGTTAGCAGGACAGAAAAGGTCTAGCAATGGCAGGCTAGGCTGCCAAGGGCGCCCACCACCGACCTCACGCCACTGCTAACATGCCATTAGTGGTGGGTGCCCGCCTGCCAGTGGTATCCCATCAGCAGTGGCGGGCGATGTCCAAATTGATGCTATTGCAGCATATTGTGCATGGATCAGATCATCAGATTGCATGGGTTACATAAATTCTAATTTTAACAATTATCCACATACACGCCCCACATTACAACGATGCATGATTAATGAAAAGTAGTTACAAAGAAAATATCGCAAGTGCACTATAATGATAAACATATATATGTCCCTCAACACACATAATTAATGGTTTCATGATGTTCAACATGTAGAGCATTAGTAGAAGCCGCACATACTGCATGAATTACTATTGGACGGAACGAAGGGGGACCAGCGGGCCGTTTGCTCTGGTATCGAAGATTTGCCCTCTCGGAAAGCCCATTGAACTATCTCACCCGGCGTGGGTATGGTGGTTGGACTCAGCCCGGTCAGATCCTCAGCCTCTCATCCGGGGTCGCCTTCATCAGGATGCACACCGCAAGGTCATTCAACCACCTCTGTGCTATCTTCTCCATCGCTCAGAGAGAACACTGGGCCATTGGAACACTTCTGACCCAATCTAACATCGCCTCCCTGAGGTACTCTGCCCGATACTTGTCTCGCGTCCATAGATAGTGCTTCACCATGTCCGCCACAAATACGTTGTGGCACCTGGGCTCAGAGAAACCGGAACGGCCCGTATTCCAGCCCAAAGATCGAGGAGAAGTCTTCTGGAATATGGAACTACTTAGCATAGAACAAATTAGCTCACTATTATTACACGAATATGATTACAAGGTCTCCGATATTACAATGAATAACATCGGTACGGCGACACTACGCCGTCCTCAGTTGCTCTATGCAAGCAGCAAAGCAACATGATGCAGCAGAAAAACTTCTAGCAGCGGAACAATGACGACGGTGGTGAACTCCACTCTGCAGGGACTCTGGCTGGAACGCTTATCCTAGCTCGCACGAACGGAAACCACGACAAGCAAGCAATCAAATCCGGCATGACCTGCAAACTGGCATGACACGCCAGGTCAGTACATTGAATGTACTTGCAAACTCACAATAACCAGAAGCATTCAAGACAGACAACAGCATGGCAATTACAAGTTAAACAGGAATTAACATGAGATCATCAGAATAACATGGTATGACCAACATAAACATGATACAGCTAGAACAATATGAGCATATTAATCCGAGAACACTAGCATGCAACATGATGACACTATATGCACCACATATTCTGCTCGTGCTACCTGGTAACCGTCACATGCATCACTTACCAACCTCGGACATTACACGATCATCTCAGGATCAAATCAAGCTTGGTATAAACAATACCGTAGTAATCATTAAATGACCACAAGGAGCTTGATCTTTACCCACGATTCTCGCACAACATCACGAATATACAACATCTCAGTATCCTCGATACCACGGTGATCCTTACGGCGATCACAACCACGACCAACACTTGGCCCACGATCCTTACGGCGATCACAACCACGACCAACACTTGGCCCATGATCCTTACGGCGATCACAACCACGACCAATACTTGGCCCGTGATCCTTACGGCGATCACAACCATGACCAATACTTGGCCCGTGATCCTTACGGTGATCACAACCATGACCAATACTTGGCCCGTGATCCTTACGGCGATCACAACCACGACCAATACTTGGCCCGTGATCCTTACGGCGATCACAACCATGACCAATACTTGGCTCGTGATCCTTACGGCGATCACAACCACGGGTTGTCATTAATCAAGTTATTCTTATTACTGTTGACTCATGGTGTGACCTACTTCCGAGTGGGCCCTTATCCGCGGGCGCGGCTATCGATAGATTTAATATACACTCTGGAGAGGTTAGTACACTGTACCCACACTACAGAACCCATGGCCTCGCACTCCCATTCGGGTGGACCAACGGTGTTCCGACAAAACCGATCTACTACCATGACACTCTCCTGGCCACTCCGACTCACTCCCCTCTGGGCTAAGTCATGGGTGGCCCCGTGTCTACCTCAAGACACAACGACCACCGTCGTGGCCCGTCCCACACAGGGACGCGCGGGCAAAAACTTAACAACGGGCTCACAAGGTTATGCCTGCTTACTGGGCCAGGGTACAACACGCCCATAACCTTCCCTATTTGGAGCACCAGCGAGAGGCACGACAATAGACCGCATTAGGGCCGTCCCATACCGGCAAGCGTGGTTGCATTGGTCAGCTCGATTCAGCGGCACCATAACTCAGCCAACAGTTGTTCAAGTTCAGTTTAATCTGGTTAAACTTGAATGCAAAGATGCTGAGCCATGATAAAATAACATGATGCCAATTACAATGCATGAACATGATATCAACATCATCATGAGGGTATCACATAACTATCCACCATATCAACAATGAATCATATCCACTAAGCATGGCATACTGACTAGCATGAACATCACCAGTACATCAACATGTACTACTGGCAAGCATAAACATACGAAAGGAAATACTAGCAGGTATAACATGATAACATAGTACAAGACAACATAGCACAAAAGTGAACATGCAACTCTAAGCATCACCGGAACAACGATAACCATCTTTTCAACAAGCAAACATTTAATGAAGATTCAAGTTGAAAACCATGGCTAAGGCATGACTATCATTCAAGAGGGTATTGTGGCTTGCCTGGGGTGGAAGAAATCACCGGAAGAAAGTGTCAGAAGCTCGTGGAAAGAATCGCCAGAAATCGTTCTCTCTCGGAGGGGGCTGATTAAGGGCAAGGGCATAATGGTCATTTTCACAGTGTCAAACCATAGCTAAAATGAAGCCAACAGAACGGGCTCGACGAGACAAAGAAGTAGGCTTTGGAATCACCTCATTTGGAGTTACGAGTGAAAAGATATGATAGTTTTTCTGCCAGGGACCTCTTTGTAATAAAAATCATCACCAACAGGTCCTTAACAGAAAAACAGAATGCGCACTTGGGGAAATATGTTTTCGGTGGATGAAAATGTAGATGCCCAAATACGTCTTCACTTATCCACGTCAGCGTGGACAGGTCAACGCGGGGCCGGCCTTTGAGTGGCTGACAGGTGGGGCCCGTGCACCTCTCTCTCTCCTCCCTCTCCTCCTTCTTCTCCAGCTCGACGCCGCGTAGGGGAGGCCCGAGGCCGAGCGCTCCGGCGATGACTGCCAGCGATACGGGCCACCATCCGCGGCGCTCGGACCACCGGCATGATCAGCACGGGTCGCCGCACCTCTCTGGCCACCGCATGAGCACCGAGGAGGGATGGAAGGACGGTGACAGGTGGCCACTGAAGAGGATCATAGGCGGGCAGGGCTGTGGTGAAAGGCAATGCAGGGGGTCTCCAACAAGGGGGAGGGAGTTGGGGCGAGTAGCTGGACTCCGGGGAGGCTACTGGTGGAAGAATGGAGGGGAGAGGAGCTCGGGATCGATCTAATTTTGCCGGAGTGGAGCGGCGTCCATGGCGGCAAGGGAGGGCAACGGGAGCTCCTCGAGCTCGGGCAAGTGGCGATGCAGGGCTAGAGGAGGGTTGTGAGGCTGGTGGTGAGCTCGGATGGCTCGGGGGAGGCCATTTATAGGCGGGGCGAGGGCACGGCCTCGGGTCCCGCCGGGCACGTCCGGCCGAAGCTCTGACGATGGCCAACGAGCACGGGAGGGCACGGGAAAGGCGACGAAGCATTGATGCAGGGATCACGGAGAGGTAGACGACGCCGGGGAGCAGAGGAAGAGGCCGAAATGAGCTCGGAGCCAAACGGAGCATAGTGCACCCGTGGGCGTTCGGCGGCGAGCGTCGGTGAGCGTCGGTGAGGAAATGGACAGAGGGGGAGGGGGGGTCCATGGAAATGGCGGCGACGCGGGGAAGCCACCGGACATGCTCACGCGCGCGAAGACGATGAGAGGAGGAGGGGCTCGAGCAAGAAACCATTCTGGGCGCGCTCATGGCATGCCAAAACGGTGGTCACCACCAGTGCTGGCATGTGTGGGAGGCAAACAGCTGGCAAATGTTGTCTAGGGTGTAGTCCATCCAGGGGAGGTCTCAACTACGGTGGTAACTTGGTGAAAAATGCTCTGGTCAAAATAAATAACCCTCTGAAGTTTACTGCAGTAAACTTGGGTGAGCACTGGTGATCAACAGGAAGGGTTTTGGGAGCAATGGAGTTGTCTGCGAGGTTGAGGTAAAGAAGGACTTTCATCCTGGTAAGTTTGAGGAGAAATGGATCAAGATTTACTGCAGTTGCTTCACAACTGACCAAAATTGTCCAGAAACTAGATCATGATGGCGCACTCACATGGAGTGTCAACTTGAGCTCAAATTGGGCAAGGAAGAGTCATTTGGTCTTATGAAGATGCTTAAAAAGTCTCATACCATTTGGCAAAGCCAAACTGGTACTTGCTTCACAAACATCTCCTCTGGACAGAAACTTGGAATAATTTTGGTGGTCAAATGGATTGATGAAATGATGCCAAATTGGCTGGAGAGAAGTTTTATGGGTATAAGGATGATCTGGTAATTTATCAATATTTTTGAAGCAATATAAAATATACTTGCTTCACAACCTGAAAATATTGCCAGAATCAAAGATTTGCTCCTGTGCTCACATAGGTGATTGGATAGGGCTGCAAATGGGTGGAGGGGGTTAATATGAGCACATTAAGGAGTGTGCAAAATTTCAACTCATTTGGGTACTCCTAGCTAGTACTTCCTTCACAAAGCCTTTTGTTTGACAGAAACTTTGAAAATTCACTGAGGAAGATCGGCTAGGCAAATAAATTTGAACTTGTGCATGGGGCAATCATTTGGACATAGAAACATGCCCAAAAAGGTTGGGAGCCACTAGGAGAAATGTAAATGACACTTACTTCACAAAGTGCCAATTAGGGCAGAATAGAAAAAGGACTATTGGGGAATTATTTTTGAACTGGCCAAGGCAATGTTTGGGAATATTTGAGTTATATATGACCCAAAGGAATTATGACAATTATTTGGGGATATTTGGATGGACAGAAATATAGGTTGCTTCACAACCTAGGGCAGATAGGGTTATTCCTTTAATGAAAAAGGAATTTTCCTAGAAAAAGATTTTTGGGTTTGGTTAAAGAGTGAAGTGACATGATCTTGGCAAGGTTTTGAGAATGATGAGCCACTTGGGAGGAGGAATGAGGATGATTTCCTAGGTGGCAAGGCCAGAGAACCACTCCAAAAGAAAAACAGAGACAAAACCAAATAAATAAAAGGAAAAAGAAAGGGCCAAAATCCAGGCTGTTACAAACCTTCCCCCCCTTAAAGAAATCTCGTCCTCGAGATTTGGTTGCTCAGGGAACAAGTATGACTTGAGGACACCGTCTCCAACTTGGGTATCCTTTTTCCTTTATTTATTGTTCCCACAAGAATTTCGGATGATCAACTTATCTTGCTCTGAGGTGGTCTTGCTTCACCTTTCCCCAAATTCTGACGGATTTTTGCTCACATACCAAATCCTTTTACTGACGTGAATTTTCTCATATCCGCGGTGATGTCTACTGGATCTGAGCATAAATTTTCTTTTGATCATGAAAACCTTTTTACTTCCGCCATGGCGTTGCTTCAAATAAATGCATGCCTTCTGGGTTCCATAAATGCTGATAGTCAGGGCCATCCTCGTAATGGGATCTGACTGCTCACAGGTGGCACTAATTTATCTTGATTTATTTCTTTGGCTTGAGCACGAGATATGTACCAAACATTTGACTACCTTCTGTCGGGAGCGATATAATGGAATGTGGATTTATAGTTGTGTCATACCTCAAATATTTACATCTTGAAATTGGCTCGACAGGGGGCTGACGGATGATTGCCTTTCCTGACAGACTGACCATGTACTTGATTCCGTCGGTGAGTATACCGGATCTGAGCTGATTGTTCGGCTTTTGATTTTTCTCATGTGATTGATATACCCATCTATGATAATAGGCTGTGATATGCTTTCATGCTGTCGCTGAAGTTAAACTGCTGAGGTTGCAAAGGAATCTTAAATATGACAGAACAGACTTGGATATTCCACACTAACCATGTCACGGGTCAGCGAAATATGAAAATCCTTGCAAATAGAGTAGGCCCTTGAGGGTATGCCCATGGGTATCCATATGGAATAATGGCTTTCAACTGACTTGGGTATCCGGACCCTCATGGTCGCGCAAAATCATCATATCGTTGCGGTCAGTCTCATCCTTTTGACGGTCATGATTTTCTTTGTTAGAATAACTTACTGAAATAACTTGGCCACACATATCCTTGATTCTTCGTATGACCATGGACGTGATTAGTGCAATATTTTTTTTGAAATTAGTCCTTCTTGTTTTCTGACCTGGGTCCGCACACATATGACATATACCCGGGGTTTGTAGCTATACGGAGCTCATTTCTGAGGCCAATCATACAAGAAGGTGACAAGATTTCATAATATCTCCTTGTCAGTTGCGGGAATAATGACCTTGATGACCATTGTCAAGACTGTGGATTCTGTGATGTCATCTCCGGATCTTGTCGATCCTTGCAATTCAGGAGATGTATCTCTGCTTATTTTCCTTTGCCTGACTGGAGAGGTTGTTGAATCCTTACTTTCCATAGGTATATCCGCTGGATCACTCTGACAAAATTATTGCAAGTCTGGTCCTTGAATAGTATTGCCATACATCGGCAAATCATCATATAATTGTTGGGGAACGTTGCAGAAAATAAAAATTTTCCTACGGTTTCACCAAGATCCATCTATGAGTTCATCTAAGCAACAAGTGATAGGAGTGCATCTACATACCCTCGTAGATCACGAGCGGAAGCGTTCAAGAGAACGGGGATGATGGAGTCGTACTCGCCGTGATCCAAATCACCGATGACCAAGTGCCGAACGGACAACACCTCTGCGTTCAACACACGTACGGAGCGGATGACGTCTCCTCCTTCTTGATCCAGCAAGGGGGAAGGAGAGGTTGAGGAAGAAGGCTCCAGCAGCAGCACGACGGCGTGGTGGTGGTGGAGATGCAGTACTCCGGCAGGGCTTCGCCAAGCTCTTAACGGAGGAGGAGAGGTGTTGGGGAGGGGAGGGGCTGCGCCTTGGATGTTGTGTGCAGCCCTCCCCTCGCCCCTCTATTTATAGGGGAAGGGGGAAGGGGGCCGGCCCCCTCTAGATGAGATCTAGAGGGGGGGGGGCGGCCAAGGGAGGGGGCTTGCCCCCCAAGAGGGGGCGCCCCCACTAGGGTTTCCCCCCAACCCTAGGCGCATGGGCCCAAGGGGGGGGGGGCGCCCAGCCCTCCAGGGGCTTGTTCCCTGCCCACTATGGCCCATGAGGCCCTCCGAGAGAGGTGGCCCCTCCCGGTGGACCCCCGGAACCCCTCCGATGGCCCCTGTACAATACCGATATGCCCCCGAAACTTTTCGGTGACCGTATGACAACTTCCCATATATAAATCTTCACCTCCGGACCATTCCGGAACTCCTCGTGACGTCCGGGATCTCATCCAAGACTCCTAACAACATTCGGTAATCACATACAAGTCATCCTAATAACCCTAGCGTCACCGAACCTTAAGTGTGTAGACCCTACGGGTTCGGGAATCATGCAGACATGACCGAGATAGCTCTCCGGCCAATAACCAACAGCGGGATCTGGATACCCATGTTGGCTCCCACATGCTCCTCGATGATCTCATCGGATGAACCATGATGTCGAGGATTCAATCAACCCCGTATTCAATTCCCTTTGTCAATCGGTACGTTACTTGCCCGAGACTCGATCGTCGGTATCCCAATACCTCGTTCAGTCTCGTTACCGGCAAGTCACTTTACTCGTACCATAATGCATGATCCTGTGACCAGACACTTGGTCACTTTGAGCTCATTATGATGATGCATTACCGAGTGGGCCCAGAGATACCTCTCCATCATACGGAGTGACAAATCCCAGTCTCGATCCGTGTCAACCCAACAAACACTTTCGGAGATACCTGTAGTGCACCTTTATAGTCACCCAGTTACGTTGTGACGTTTGGTACACCCAAAGCACTCCTACGGTATCCGGCAGTTACACGATCTCATGGTCTAAGGAAAAGATACTTGACATTGGAAAAGCTCTAGCAAAACGAACTACATGATCTTGTGCTATGCTTAGGATTGGGTCTTGTCCATCACATCATTCTCCTAATGATGTGATCCCGTTATCAACGACATCTAATGTCCATAGTCAAGAAACCATGACTATATGTTGATCAACGAGCTAGTCAACTAGAGGCTTACTAGGGACATATTATGGTCTATGTATTCACACGTGTATTAGGATTGCCGGATAATACAATTAAAGCATGAATAAAGACAATTATCATGAACAAGGAAATATAATAATAATCCTTTTATTATTGCCTCTAGGGCATATTTCCAACAATAATCTCTGAGGATGGGGCAACATTATGGTACTGACGCGGACTGGGTAGCTTACAAGAGAAGCCATCCGAGTAGCTTGCTGAGGAAGACTTGTTAACTTGTGCTCAAAGCTTTTGTCTGGGATCGTGCAGCAGAAGACTCTATGGCTTACACACGAAGCTTGCTCTGATTATTGTGCTGGAGAAGCCTGAGTTCCGTACTTGAGAAGCTTCTCCTCGGGTTTGCTTGTTTAGAAAGTTTCATTTCCATTTGTCAAAAGCCTTTACTGAGATATATTGTTGAGAAAGACTGGGTATCATGGGCCGGAAATGGTTCACATATCATGTTGAGGAAAAATTTAGGAGCCTTGCATCATAAATTTCTTCCGATAGCGTGTGGAAGAATACTGGGTTTCTCATATCCAAAACTTCATACTGTCATGCAGACTGAAATCCATACACACGCCCATAATATGCCGAGGCTGATTATTAGCATGGGAAAAATTGTTTGACTGTCTTCCTTGAGCGTATCACATTCTGACTTTATTTCGGATAGTAACATATTTCAAGCATCATGCATTGCCGAGCCAAAATTTTGTATATGATCCATACCTCTGTCTGAAGATATACCATTGATCTTGTACCCGACTTGTCTTTCTGCTGGCTGGATCATAACTGTTGTGAGGATTTTGCACTGAGGTAGACTCGATGCTGATAATCAATTCAATACACCATTGGTATTCTGAGTAGATTTTAATTCCATAATGCAGTTGACTGGGTAGACCAAAATGTTTAGCTGAGCTTCTTCCAAATATTTGAAATCCTTATTGCTTCTTCAAGTTCGGTGTCAATTGATGAGCAATCTTTATAGGGAAAAAATAATGTAACACCGGGGCCCAAAAAGAAAGAGGCAAAAGAAAACTCAAACTAAACAAAAGCACACAACAACAAACAATTCACACACAATCAATGTCACATATTACTACTAGTCACACAATATGCATGCCTACTTAAGCACACAAATCTCGCAGGATCTCCGGTTCTACGATCTAGCATGCTGTGACGATGTGCACGAGGATGAATAAATGTGTTGAAGAATCAGTGTAAACAGTGCTACACCAAGTGCTAGCTTAGCCAGATAGCAACCTGGACTATCTTGGAGGCGAGGACGTACTCGGTAATCATGTAGTGGGACACGAAGGCCGCAACCACATTATTATCAAGCAGACGGAAAAAGATCCGTACTCGTCCAAGAAATAGGATAGCGGGGTGTTACACCCACGATGCGGCTATATCTCCCACGTGTCGAAGCACGACTTAGAGGCATAACCGCATGGTGGTTTTGTCGCAAGAAGGGTCATCTTCACACAATCCCATGTAATGAACAAGAATGGGATAAAGAGTTGGCTTACAATCGCCACTTCACACAATGAACATATAATTCATACAACATTCAGAGTACACACATAGTCCGACCGCGGATGAAGCCAAAAGAAAAGAAGATAACCCAACTGCTAGATCACCGATCGTCCCAACTGGGCTCCACTACTGATCATTAAGAAACGAAACAAAGTAACGACCAAGGTCTTCATCAAACTCCCATCTAAGCTCGGTTGCGTCACCTGCACTGGTATCATCGGGACTTGCAACTGTTGTGATAGTATCTGGTGAGTCACGAGGACTCAGCAATCTCAAAGCCCGCGAGATCAAGACTATTTAAGCTTATGGGTAGGAAGTGGTAATGAGGTGGAGTTGCGCAAGCACTAAGCAAATATGGTGGCTAACATATGCAAATAAGAGCGAGAAGAGAAGCAACGGAACGGTCGAGAAGCTAGAAGTGATCAAGAAGTGATCCTGAAACTACTTACGCACAATCATAACACAAAGACCATGTTCACTTCCCGGACTCCGCCGGAAAGAGACCATCACGGCTACACACGCGGTTGATGCCTTTTAATTAAGTCAAGTGTCAAGTTCTCTACAACCGGATATTAACAAATTCCCATCTGCCACATAACCGCGGGCACGGCTCTCGAAAGTTTATACCCTGCAGGGGTGTCCCAACATAGCCCATCACAAGCTCTCACGGTCAACGAAGGATATTCCTTCTCCCAGGAAGACCCGATCAGTCTCGGAATCCCGGTTTACAAGACATTTCGACAATGGTAAAACAAGACCAGCAAAGCCGCCTGAATGTGCCGACAAATCCTGATAGGAGCTGCACATATCTCGTTCTCAGGGCACACCGGATTGTCCAAACTTCCGGTAGGCCAGCCCAGAGTTGCCCCTGGTGGCCACCGGTGGCTGACAGGTTGGACCAACACTCACGACGAGCATTGGCCCGGGGGGGGGGGGTAAATAAAGATGACCCTTGAGTCTGCAGAACCCAAGGGAAAAAGGCTTAGGTAGCAAATGTTAAAAACCAAGGTTGGGCCTTGCTGGAGGAGTTTTATTCAAAGCGAACTGTCAAGGGGGTCCAATAAATCACCCAACCACGTAAGGAACGCAAAATCAAGGAACATAACACCGGTATGACGGAAACTAGGGCGGCAAGAGTGGAAAAAAGCACCAGGCATAAGGCCGAGCCTTCCACCCTTTACCAAGTATATAGATGCATTAATTAAATAAGAGATACTGTGATATCCCAACATAATCCTGATCCAACATGGAGCAATCTTCAACTTCACCTGCAACTAACAACACTATAAGAGGGGCTGAGCAAAGCGGTAACATAGCCAAACAACGGTTTGCTAGAAAGGGTGAAAAAGGTTAGAGGCTGGCATGGCAATTTGGGAGGCTTGGTAAACAAGTGATAGGTAACGCAGCATAGCGATAGAATGAAGCAACTAGCAAGCAAAGATAGAAGTGATATCGAGGGTAGTGGTCATCTTGCCTGAAATCCCGCAAGGAAGAAGAACGAGTCCATGAAGAAGACAAACAGACATAGTCGAACGAATCCTCACAACTCCGGAACGACACCGAAGCTAACGAGAGAAGCAAACCGAAAAGAAGCAAACAACATGGTAAACAACCATCACATAAGCATAGCATGATGCACAAACAAGTATGATGCATGTCCAGTTTAATGAGGCATGGCATGGCAATATGCACAAACAACACTACAAGTTAAGTGGAGCTCAATATGCAACGAGTTGCATATTGACGAAACACCACATCAATTATTTAGTTCTCTCTCGTTATAAGCTACTCAACAATATTAAATGTTATTAAACATGGCAAGGGGTGAAGCATAATTAAACTACCTATTTAGGCAAGTTTAAATGAGGCCGGAACAACGAACAACAATTCCGAAAAACCCCATATGTCATTTAGCAATTTTAAAGCAAGCAACAATTTTAAACATTTTAAATGTTGTTATCATGATGCGGATGACATATGCAAGGTTTATGCATTTTTTATGAAAATGTTGACATGAGCATATTATGAAGCATTTGTCACCGTGGTGGAAAGAAAGGGTGCCACGGCAATGAATTCGAAAATGATGCCACGACAACATCTCGGTTTCGATAACTCATGGAGTGACCGGTGCAAACAAAGATGTGGATGTGCGGAACATGCAAAAGATGGTGGGGTGATCCCGGATACCGGGTTCCCACGGGTCGACGGCATGGCAAACGAGGAGGAACGTGCATGAAGCAAACGGGCACGGTGCAAACATACGGTTCATCTCAGACAATATGCATTCGTCCATGGGTGATCATTTCGGGGTTATACCTTCGAAGCATGCATTTTCGGAGCGGTTCGGGTTCGGTATGATGTAGAGGAAGTAGTCGTTCACGGGTCGTCGTGGGAAGTAGTGGTACACGGCGGCGGCGGTAGTTGTTCATGGTCTTGGTGGGTCATCGTGTAGCCGTACATGTTCGTCGTGGTACACGGTTCAAAGTCGTACATATCCCATAGATGTTCAGGGTCGCCATGAGGAACTTGTCGAAACCAGGGTCTCGGTCGTCGGTAGAGGTACTCGGTGAAATCCACGGGTGTCAGTAGTTGTACATGGCGAATCCACGCTCGGTGACTGTTGGACTTGGCGTCAACAGCAAAAGGGGCGCAAAGCAGGGACTTGGCACTGGTCAATGCGGGCGAGCGGAGGCGCATCCTCCTCCCCGCTCGAACGAAGCAGAGGCGGGGCAGGGGGCTTGGATAGCGACACAGGACCTGACAGCATCTTGGCACGGGCGCTAGGCCAGGGCCTCGGAGTTGGCCGGAGAGGAAGGCTCGGACAGTGGGACGACGCGAGGTCGCAGGGGACGGAGGACGGAGGAGCTTGGCAGCGAGGACGGCTGCTTGCTGGAGGTGGGGAGCTCCGGCAACGATGAACTGCAGGAGGCCGGCCTTGGAGCGTCGGTGCTCGAGGCGAGGAGCAGGAGACGATGCAGACAAAGTCGTGGGGCGTGGGGACCTGCTCCGTTGAGGCAGGAGGGGGCCGGGGTGCACGGAGCGGCGACGGTCGCCGGAGGCGAGGACGTGGGGTCGAGGGAGAGGCGACCGACGGGGCAGGAGCAGAGCAGCAACCGCGGCGGGACTTGCGCCTCGATGAAGAGCAGCAGCAGCGAGCGGCTCCAGGAGAGGGCGTGGAGGAAGGAGCTCCGGTGCGGTTCCCGTTCGTCTTGGTTGCCGGTCGGCACCGCGTGGAGGAGCAGGGGGAGTGGCGGTCAGGGACGGAGCAAGGGCGCGGGGAGCTCCTCTCCCTGGCGATGAGTGTGTTGCGGGCGACAACGCGAGGGAATGAGGAGGAGGAGGGATCGATGGAGAGGAAGGGAGGATCGAGAGGAGGGGCGATGGGATCGGGAGAGTGAGGCTGCGAGGGAGATGGGGATCGAGCGATGGGTGTGTGGCGGCGGGTAGAG
This sequence comes from Triticum dicoccoides, assembly GCF_002162155.2. NCBI lineage: Eukaryota > Viridiplantae > Streptophyta > Magnoliopsida > Poales > Poaceae > Triticum > Triticum dicoccoides. The sequence continues at coordinate 479,357,854 of NC_041385.1, forward strand.
GGAACGAGAGGAGGAGATGGGATCGAGCAGAGCTCTCCCCTACGGCTAGGGTTAGAGGGATGTAGCTGGGCCTTGGAGGTTGGTTGGGTCGGCCCGGGTGGTGTGGCTGCTGGGCTTACCTCTCTCTCTCTTATGTTCTAATAGCATAAAAACATTAGAGAGAAGAAAACGAAAGAGAGGGTTAGGGGAAGAATTTTAGTATGGGGTTAATTTTCCCGGACTCGCAAAAATGCGCTTGTTCCAAGAAAAATGGTGTGGGCAAGATTGTAAGAATTAAATTCAAAGTCATTTGAATTTAATTCAAATGGTTTGAACAAGGACTAGGATTTAGAAGTGTCCAACAATGTTGAGAATTTAGGAGGAGGCTCGATAAAAAGAGATAAAATTGTTGGCAAAGTTTGAGGCAAGGAATTGAGATAGAAAATGCATGGAACTTAAACTGCAGGTGTGTTATGGTGATTCCAAAGTTAATGGAATATTTTTATTATAGCTCCCTAATATTGGGGGGATATGTTATAAAGAGAAGTCACCCTTCCCTCGATTTAAATGGACCGAAGATCGAGACAATTTATTTGAAAGAGTTATAAAATTAATGATATGATGGCATGATGACATGATGCAATGCAAGAGATGCAACAAACAAAACAAATCACACGACGAAACTCGGAGTAGCTGGAAGTCTTCTGGAGCGTTGGTCTTGGGGCGTTACAACACTCCACCACTACAAGTGGATCTCGTCCCGAGATCTAGGATGGCACCGGAGAGAAACGGAAGAGGAAGAGAAGAGGTAAAACTAAGTTGCTTCTTTGACAAATGAGTGAAACCAAAGAACCTTGAGAGGTTAAACAAATTGAAAGAAAGAGTACAATGGCGATGAACAAGATTGCAAACACTCCGTTTGCAAAGGGAAATAAGGAATATTACAAGAACATTGTAGGTTGAAAAACATCAGAAAAGGGTTACAATGGACAAGAAGTACATGCAAGCACTCCGGTTGAAACGAAATAAACAAGGAACAAGGGAGATCAAATTCGGACGCACTCCTGTTGAAAAGAGATGCACGACTTGATAAGATGGGAAGAACTTGAAAAGAACACAACACTCCGGTTAAATGGATAAGCAGGAAAAACAATATGATCTTGACAATTCGAGATGATGAGAACGAAGAGAGCAACATCACACTGTCTCCGGAAGAAATGAAAGAATGGAATGGAATGAACGGAGGGAAACAAGATCTTGAAAGAGCACACTTACAAGAAATGCTAGAACGGAGTTGTTGGATTATCAACAACGAAAGGATAAGCTTGTTGTGGGCTTACGGAAAACGTCTCAAAATTATGAGGTGAAATTCTGCCACTACAAAAACAAATAATATAATTGATAACACCGACGAGATGAAAAATTTCTTCCACCAAGATGATAGAGAGATAACTTGGATCATTGATAAGCACCACAATAGCAACATTCCTTTGGGAAGGCTTAAGGTAAAATATAACACAAGATAACTCCAACGAAGAGATTAACGGATTTAAAATACCTCATTGTTTGCAATATGAGAATCGCAAAACATGAAGGGAAAATTGTCAAGAACGATATAACACCATCTCAAAAGATAAGGTAGGAGAATTGCACATTGGAATGCAAGATGAAGAATGATTGAACGCCTCAAAACAAAACATGTGTTGAGCACCATGTTTAATTTTGAGTAAAGCTTGGTGGGTCATAACTTCAAGAGAAATCTTGAAGAACAATTGAAGAGTGAAAAGAATCCTTGACGAACCACCATGTAGAGCCTCCATGAAGAACTCCGGTAATAAAAGGATGATAAAAAGAAAGAGAAGTTGAAAACACAAGGTGAAGCCTTGCAATGATTTAGATGGAGCTTCGCGACGAGATAACCGAGAAAGCTTGGAACTCCGGAAAAAAAGATGAACAACTTGAACCGAGAATTACTTCATCATGAACAATCTCTAGAAGAAAAGAATTGAATCACCTCGCAGAAATAAGAAAAAGAATTATTGTATGCTTATCATTCATCAAATTAAATTGATGACAAGCAATGGATTTGGCATACTACTTATTCTCGTAGAAAGGATTAAAAGGGATATAGCGTAAACTTTAGAAAAGTCTTCAACGATCCACAGGTAGGATTCGGAAAGAACGAATTAATTGATACGATAACAACAGAAGAGGAATGTTGAAAGAACCACCGTAAGAATTGAAAATGAAAGTAGCGAAGGCACAATTCACCGGGAAGAATTGAAAAATGAATGAAGATACTTGAGGGGATTTAGATACATGAGAACAAAGAGATCATGAACTGATTAGAGGGTACTTGAATGATACACCGGTAAGATTTGGAGAGCGATAGCTACACGCTGAGAATGAAAAATTATGACATGATGGCCTTTGGAGGAAAGAAACGGAAACAACTCATGAAATGCTCCGGATGGTAAGAAAAGAATTGTCACAATCGAAAACAATTATGAGGATGGCATGAAGCTTGAACTATGCATCTTGAAGAGAATGGAGCAAGATTTAAGAGAAATCCTTCTTCGGTCTTCAAATGTTGAGAATGATGATGAGAACCACCACCATGAATTGTTGAGATACTCCGGGAGAATGTAAACAAAAAGGTTGAGCCAACAATGAAAATTAATTTTTAGATTGGTCTTGGAAAACAGCTAACTGAAGGGATTCATTCTTATGTCAAACTTGGAAAAGAATTTGTGAATGGCTCCTGATAATTAGAAGAGCCAGGTAAGATCCTGGGAAAAGACCTGTGGGTTAGGGCCCACCCAAAAGAAAACACCATTGAACAATTTTGAAGAGAGATTGCACAGGTTCAATTAAATGGCTTGAATGAGATAACAACCTTAAAATAACTTGAACAGATTGAGAACGGAAACATGAACCTTCCGAGCTATCTTCAACACTCCGGATATGAACTTGGAGAGGGGAATAAATAAGAGAGCCTTGGATAAGAACTTCACACGGGAAGATATGTGAAACAAAAGGAAGAGATATGATCAACACCGAAGCTTGAAATTAATCCACCGGAGAAGAAACAACAACGAAGGATGATGACCTTAAAACTGTTGAGCATCTTCATGGGAAATCACCGGATAAGAACATTGAAAGAAACGAATGAAGAGACTTCTCACAAATAAAAGGATACATGATTAAGAAATCAGAGTCCTTGAAGTTAAGGGTGGGAGGGCGGGAAAAACGAATGCAACTTGGGGCAGATGGAATGGATACCATTGAGAAAAACTTAGAATTGATCTTGCGAATGTTGAAATGATCGGATCCACTTGAAAAGAAGCACACCGGTTGAGAAGAAATTGAGATGACAAACTCGAAGATCAAGAAGGATTAGTATTCACATAGGAATATGAGAACATCGTTTAGGAAAGGTATGGAATCAACACTTGAGTTCGAAGCAACTCGAATACCACAAATAAAGCAAAACAAAGGATTTGGCTTGCAGAATAAGCCGGAACAAACATATGATAGAGATTTCGTCCGAAGTTTTCGTGGTGGGGCCCACACGGGCTCGATCGTACATCACCATCATGTACAAGGCAGTGCACATGACATACGAAGCGTCCCCGAACCAGCATAGCCAAGGGTTCTTTAAGACACAACGAGACCACTTTAAAACCAACCGTGGATAGGCGGACCACTAGACGTCGAACCCCAATCTCATATCATGCATCTGTTAGAAAGAGAAAAAAATCTAGAGCTACTTGAATTCCCACCTATAAAACTCCCGAAACTTTCTGGTTATGCAATCTGGTGTTGGGGATACAGGGGAAGCAATATATATCTCACCCAAAACTAACAATCCCTACATCCAAGTTGTATCCATCCGTCAACACATAACCAAGAAGACTCCGGAAATCGTGTACCTCAACCTTCGAAAAGCATCCGTTATATGAGCTATGGCAATACTCCCGAACTCCCCAGTACTGGGTGGCGTCGAGGTTATCTCACCAACAACTGCATAAAAGAGATTTTCGATGTTGGCAAAACTCAGGTATTCCAGAACTGCAACGATAAAATTATGACGACAACACCTCGGAGCTCAACTCCCCGGGACACTGCCACAACCCCTAAATGTCAGGAGGCACCAAGAACAATGTTCTCGTCATAAGAATATCGGAACGATCCCAAGATACCCGCGTGATCCTAAAAAAAGAATTTAGTGAAATTTGAGGCGAGGAAAGACAAAACATCCACGTCAAGAGGCCTCACCAGAGCGACAAAGGGACTGAGGAGTAAAAAGAATCCTACTCTCCGATATATATAATCCTAAGACTCAAAACATTTTTGTTCTAGACTTAACAATGCCAACGATTCGATCAAGCAGGGGGCTCCTAAGTCGGGGATGTCTCTGATACCAACTTGTTACACCCACGATGCGGCTATATCTCCCACGTGTCGAAGCACGACTTAGAGGCATAACCGCATGGTGGTTTTGTCGCAAGAAGGGTCATCTTCACACAATCCCATGTAATGAACAAGAATGGGATAAAGAGTTGGCTTACAATCGCCACTTCACACAATGAACATATAATTCATACAACATTCAGAGTACACACATAGTCCGACTGCGGACGAAGCCAAAAGAAAAGAAGATAACCCAACTGCTAGATCCCCGATCGTCCCAACTGGGCTCCACTACTGATCATTAAGAAACGTAACAAAGTAACGACCAAGGTCTTCGTCAAACTCCCATGTAAGCTCGGTTGCGTCACCTGCACTGGTATCATCGGGACCTGCAACTGTTGTGATAGTATCTGGTGAGTCACGAGGACTCAGCAATCTCAAAGCCCGCGAGATCAAGACTATTTAAGCTTATGGGTAGGAAGTGGTAATGAGGTGGAGTTGCAGCAAGCACTAAGCAAATATGGTGGCTAACATACGCAAATAAGAGCGAGAAGAGAAGCAACGGAACGGTCGAGAAGCTAGAAGTGATCAAGAAGTGATCCTGAAACTACTTACGCACAATCATAACACAAAGACCATGTTAACTTCCCATACTCCGTCGGAAAGAGACCATCACGGCTACACACGCGGTTGATGCGTTTTAATTAAGTGAAGTGTCAAGTTCTCTACAACCGGATATTAACAAATTCTCATCTGCCACATAACCGCGGGCACGGCTCTCAAAAGTTTATACCCTGCAGGGGTGTCCCAACTTAGCCCATCACAAGCTCTCACGGTCAACGAAGGATATTCCTTTTCCCAGGAAGACCCGATCAGTCTCAGAATCCCGGTTTACAAGACATTTCGACAATGGTAAAACAGGACCCGCAAAGCCGCCCGAATGTGCCGACAAATCCTGATAGGAGCTGCACATATCTCGTTCTCAGGGCACACCGGATTGTCCAAACTTCCGGTAGGCTAGCCCAGAGTTGCCCCTGGTGGCCACCGGCGGCTGACAGGTTGGACCAACACTCACGACGAGCATTGGCCCGGGGGGGGGGGGGTAAACAAAGATGACCCTTGAGTCTGCAGAACCCAAGGGAAAAGGCTTAGGTAGCAAATGTTAAAAACCAAGGTTGGGCCTTGCTGGAGGAGTTTTATTCAAAGCGAACTGTCAAGGGGGTCCCATAAATCACCCAACCGCGTAAGGAACGCAAAATCAAGGAACATAACACCGGTATGATGGAAACTAGGGCGGCAAGAGTGGAACAAAACACCAGGCATAAGGCCGAGCCTTCCACCCTTTACCAAGTATATAGATGCATTAATTAAATAAGAGATATTGTGATATCCCAACATAATCCTGATCCAACATGGAGCAATCTTCAACTTCACCTGCAACTAACAACGCTATAAGAGGGGCTGAGCAAAGCGGTAACATAGCCAAACAACGGTTTGCTAGGAAGGGTGAAAAAGGTTAGAGGCTGGCATGGCAATTTGGGAGGCTTGGTAAACAAGTGATAGGTAACGCAACATAGTGATAGAATGAAGCAACTAGCAAGCAAATATAGAAGTGATATCGAGGGTAGTGGTCATCTTGCCTGAAATCCCGCAAGGAAGAAGAACGAGTCCATGAAGAAGACAAACGGACATAGTCGAACGAATCCTCACAACTCCGGAACAAAACCGAAGCTAACAAGAGAAGCAAACCGGAAAGAAGCAAACAACATGGTAAACAACCATCACATAAGCATAGCATGATGCACAAACAAGTATGATGCATGTCCGGTTTAATGAGGCATGGCATGGCAATATGCACAAACAACACTACAAGTTAAGTGGAGCTCAATATGTAAAGAGTTGCATATTGATGAAACACCACATCAATTATTTAGTTCTCTCTCGTTATAAGCTACTCAACAATATTAAATGTTATTAAACATGGCAAGGGGTAAAGCATAATTAAACTACCTATTTAGGCAAGTTTAAAGGAGGCCGGAACAACGAACAACAATTCCGGAAAACCCCATATGTCATTTAGCAATTTTAAAGCAAGCAACAATTTTAAACATTTTAAATGTTGTTATCATGATGCGGATGACATATGCAAGGTTTATGCAATTTTTATGAAAATGTTGACATGAGCATATTATGAAGCATTTGTCACCGTGGTGGAAAGAAAGGGTGCCACGGCAATGAATTCGAAAATGATTCCACGGCAACATCTTGGTTTCGATAACTCATGGAGTGACCGGTGCAAACAAAGATGTGGATGTGCGGAACATGCAAAAGATGGTGGGGTGATCCCGGATACCTGGTTCCCACGGGTCGACGGCATGGCAAACGAGGAGGAACATGCATGAAGCAAACAGGCACGGTGCAAACGTACGGTTCATCTCAGACAATATGCATTTGTCCACGGGTGATCATTTCGGGGTTATACCTTCGAAGCGGGCATTTTCGAAGCGGTTCGGGTTCGGTATGATGTAGAGGAAGTAGTCGTTCATGGGTCGTCATGGGAAGTAGTCGTACACATGTCGTAGTGGAAGTAGTGGTTCCCATGGCGACGGTAGTGGAAGTAGTGGTACACGGCGGCGGCGGTAGTTGTTCAGGGTCTTGGCGGGTCATCGTGTAGCCGTACATGTTCGTCGTGGTACACGGTTCAAAGTCGTACATATCCCGTAGATGTTCAGGGTCGCCGTGAGGAACTTGTTGAAACCAGGGTCTCGGTCGTCGGTAGAGGTACTCGGTGAAATCCACGGGTGTCACTAGTTGTACATGGCAAATCCACGCTCGGTGACTGTTGGACTTGGCGTCAACAGCAACAGGGGCGCGAAGCAGGGACTTGGCGCTGGTCGATGCGGGTGAGCGGAGGCGTATTCTCCTCCCCGCTCCAACGAAGCAGAGGTGGGGCAGGGGGCTTGGACACCGACGCAGGACCTGATAGCATCTTGGCACGGGCGCCATGCCAGGGCCTCGGAGTTGGCCGGAGAGGACAGCTCGGGCAGCGGGACGACGCGAGGTTGCAGGGGACGGAGGACGGAGGAGCTTGGCGGCGAGGACGGCTGCTTGCTGGAGGTGGGGAGCTCTGGCAATGACGAACTGCAGGAGGCTGGCCTTGGAGCGTCGGTGCTCGAGGCAAGGAGCAGGAGACGATGCAAACGAAGTCGTGGGGCGCGGGGACCTGCTCCGTTGAGGCAGGAGGGGGCCGGGGTGCACGAAGCGGCGACGGTCGCCGGAGGCGAGGACGCGGGGTCGAGGCAGAGGCAACCGGCGGGGTAGGAGCATAGCAGCAACCGCGGCGGGACTTGCGCCTCGATGAAGAGCAGGAGCAGCGAGCGGCTCCAGGAGAGGGCGTGGAGGAAGGAGCTCCGGTGCGGTTCCCGTTCGTCTTGGTCTCCGGTCAGCACCGCGTGGAGGAGCAGGGGGAGTGGCGGTCAGGGACGGAGCAAGGGCGCAGGGAGCTCCTCTCCCTGGCGATGAGTGTGTTGTGGGCGACGACGCGAGGGAATGAGGAGGAGGGATCGATGGAGAGGAAGAGAGGATCGAGAGGAGGGGTGATGGGATCGGGAGAGTGAGGCTGCGAGGGAGATGGGGATCGAGCGATGGGTGTGTGGCGGCGGGCAGAGGGAACGAGAGGAGGAGATGGGATCGAGCAGAGCTCTCCCCTACGGCTAGGGTTAGAGGGGTGTAGCTGGGCCTTGGAGGTTGGTTGGGTCGGCCCGGGTGGTGTGGCTCCTGGGCTTACCTCTCTCTCTCTCTCTTATGTTCTAATAGCAGAAAAACATTAGAGAGAAGAAAACGAAAGAGAGGGTTAGGGGAAGAATTTGGGCATGGGGTTAATTTTCCCGGACTCGCAAAAATGCGCTTGTTCCAAGAAAAATGGTGTGGGCAAGATTGCAAGAATTAAATTCAAAGTCATTTGAATTTAATTCAAATGGTTTGAACAAGGACTAGGATTTAGAAGTGTCCAACAATGTTGAGAATTTAGGAGGAGGCTCGATAAAAAGAGATAAGAATTGTTGGCAAAGTTTGAGGCAAGGAATTGAGATAGAAAATGCATGGAACTTAAACTGCAGGTGTGTTATGGTGATTCCAAAGTTAATGGAATATTTGTATTATAGCTCCCTAATATTGGGGGGATATGTTATAAAGAGAAGTCACCCTTCCCTCGATTTAAATGGACCGAAGATCCAGACAATTTATTTGAAAGAGTTATAAAATTAATGATATGATGGCATGATGACATGATGCAATGCAAGAGATGAAACAAACAAAACAAATCACACGACGAAACTCGGAGTAGCTGGAAGTCTTCTGGAGCGTCGGTCTCGGGGCGTTACACGGGGAAAACTGAGGCTGCTGACATTGCCCTTTCTTGATAACAAAGATCATTAGGGGTTGCCAACACGACAAAATAACAGAATGATCCGGTATAGAAGCATGCCTATCACCGAAACGATAGACGAGACTGAAAGAAAGACATCGGTGCGATACCTGAGCACCATTTTTGCAAACAGTGTCGGGATCACTTGGCATCACTCTGCTGGGACAGAAATGACACCAAACACCGAAAGAAAAGGAACTGGAGAAATGCAAAGGTTGAGCTGTAGTGGATCCGAACCAATGCCAACTACACTCACCAGATAAACCGTTATCACAAATACTAAGGCAATATGCATGCTATGCAATAAACAAATGCAGCAACCAAATGCAATAAACAAGCCAGACTCTATACTACCGATTTCTACCGGTTTCTACCGCTTGCGCTGACTAGGGCGTCCTACAGCCAGACCTGCTCTGATAGCAAGCATGTGTCACCCCGGCTCAGAGAAACCGGAACGCCCCGTATTCCAGCCTAGAGATCGAGGAGAAGTCTTCTGGAATACGGAACTGCTTAGCATAGAACAAATCAGCTCTCTATTATTACACGGATATGATTACAAGGTCTCCGATATTACAATGAATAACATCGGTACGGCGACACTACGCCATCCTCAGTTGCTCTATGCAAGCAGCAAAGCAACATGATGCAGCGGAAAAACTTCTAGCAGCGGAACAATGACGATGGTGGTGAACTCCACTCCGTAGGGACTCTGGCTGGAACGCTTATCCTAGCTCGCACGAACGGAAACCACGACAAGCAAGCAATCAAATCCGGCATGACACGCCAGGTCAGTACATTGAATGTACTTGCAAGCTCACAATAACCAGAAGCATTCAAGACAGACAACAGCATGGCAATTACAGGTTAAACAGGAATTAACATAAGATCATCAGAATAACATGGTATGACCAACATAAACATGATACAGCTAGAACAATATGAGCATATTAATCCGACAACACTAGCATGCAACATGATGACACTATCTGCACCACTTATTCTGCTCGGGCTTCCTGGTAACTGTCACATGCATCACTTAGCAACCTCGGACATCACACGATCATCTTAGGATCAAATAAAGCTTGGTATAAACAATACTGTAGTAATCATTAAATGACCACAAAGAGCTTGATCTTTACCCATGATTCTCGCGCAACATCACAAATATACAACATCTCGGTATCCTCGATACCACGGTGATCCTTACGGCGATCACAACCACGACCAACACTTGGCCCGTGATCCTTACGGCGACCACAACCACGACCAATACTTGGCCCGTGATCCTTACGGCGATCACAACCATGACCAATACTTGGCCTGTGATCCTTACGGCCATCACAACCACGACCAATACTTGGCCCGTGATCCTTACGGCGATCACAACCATGACCAATACTTGGCCTGTGATCCTTACGGCGATCACAACCACGGGTTGTCATTAATCAAGTTATTCTTACTACTGTTGACTCATGGTGTGACCTACTTCCGAGTGGGCCCTTATCCGCGGGCGCGTCCATCGATAGATTTAGTATACACTCTGCAGAGGTTAGTACATTGTACCCACACTACAGAACCCATGGCCTCGCACTCCCATTCGGGTGGACCAAGGGCATTCCGACAAAACCGATCTACTGCCATGACACTCTCCCGGCCACTCCGACTCACTCCCCTCTGGGCTAAGTCATGGGTGGCGCTGTGTCTACCTCAAGACACAACGACCACCGTCATGGCCCGTCCCACACGGGGACACACGCGCAAAAACTTAACAAGGGGCTCACAAGGTTATGCCTGCTTACCGGGCCAGGGTACAGCACGCCCATAACCTTCCCTAGTTGGAGGCACCGGCGAGAGGCACGACAATAGACCGCATTAGGACCGTACCACACCGGCAAGCGTGGTTGCACTGGTCAGCTCGATTCACCGGCACCATGACTCAGCCAATAGTTGTTCAAGTTCAATTTAATCCGGTTAAACTTGAATGCAAAGATGCTGAGCCATGATAAAATAACATGATGCCAATTACAATGCATGAACATGATATCAACATCATCATGAGGGTATCACATAACTATCCACCATATCAACAATGAATCATATCCACTAAGCATGGCATACTGACTAGCATGAACGTCACCAGTACATCAACATGTACTACTAGCAAGCATAACCATATGAAAGGAAATACTAGCAGGTATAACATGATAACAGAGTACAAGACAACATAGCACAAAAGTGAACATGCAAATCTAAACATCACCGGAACAACGATAACCATCTTTTGAACAAGCAAACATTTAATGAAGATTCAAGTTGAAAATCATGTCTACTGCATGACTATCATGCAAGTGGGTATTGTGGCTTGCCTAGGGTGGAAGAAATCACCAGAAGAAAGTGTCAGAAGCTCGCGGAAAGAATCGCCGGAAATCATTCTCTCTCGGAGGGGGCTGATTAATGCGAGGGCATAATGGTCATTTTCATAGTGTCAAACCATAGTGAAAATGAAACCAACAGAATGGGCTCGACGAGAAGAAGAAGTAGGCTTTGGAATCACGTCATTTGGAGTTACGGGTGAAAAGATATGATAGTTTCTGGCAGGGGCCTCTTTGTAATAAAAATCATCGCCAACAGGTCCTTAACAGAAAAACAGAAGGCACACTTGGGGAAATATGTTTTCGGTGGATGAAAACGTAGATGCCCAAATACGTCTTCACTTATCCACGTCAGCGTGGACATGTCAACGCGGGGCCGGCCCTTGAGTGGCTGACAGGTGGGGCCCACGCACCTCTCTCTCTCCTCCCTCTCCTCCTTCTCTAGCTCGACGCCGCGCAGGGAAGGCCCGAGGACAAGCGCTCTGGCGTTGACTACCGGTGATACGTGCCACCATCCGCGGCGCTCGGACCACCGGCGTGATCAACACGGGACGCCGCACCTCTCTGGCCAGCGCATGAGCACCGAGGAGGGATGGAGGGACGGCGATGGGTGGCCACCGAAGAGGATCAGAGGCACGCAGGACTGTGGTGAAAGGCGATGCAGGGGGTCTCCAACGAGGGGGAGGGAGTTGGGGGCGAGTAGCTGGACTCCGGGGAGGCTACTGGTGGAAGAATGGAGGGGAATGGAGCTCGGATCGAGCTAATTTATCCGGAGTGGAGCGGTGGCCATGGTGGCAAGGGAGGGCAACGAGAGCTCCTCGAGGTCGGGGAAGTGGCTAGGCAGGGCTAGAGGAGGGTTGTGAGGCTGGTGGTGAGCTCGGAAGGCTGGGGGGAGGCCATTTATAGGCGGGGCGAGGGCAAGGCCTCGGGTGCCGCCGGGCCTGTCCGGCCGAAGCTCTGCCAACGGCCAGCGAGCACGGGAGGGCACAGGGAAGGTGATGAAGCATTGTTACAGGGATCACGGAGAGGTAGACGACGCTGGGTTGCAGAGGAAGAGGCCGAAACGAGCTCGGAGCCAAGCGGAGCACAGTGCATCCGTGGGCGTTCGGCGGCGAGCGTCGGTGAGCGTCGGTGAGGAAACGGACGGAGGGGGAGGGGGGTCCAGGGAAATGGCGACGACACGGGGAAGCCACCGGACATGCTCACGCGCGCGAAGACGATGAGAGGAGGAGGGGCTCGAGAAAGAAACCATTCTGGGCGCGCTCATGGCATGCCAAAATGGTGGTCACCACCAGTGCTGGCATGTGTGGGAGGCAAACAGCTGGCAAATGTTGTCTAGGGCGTAGTCCATCCAGGGGAGGTCTCAACTACGGTGGTAACTTGGTGAAAAAGGCTCTGGTCAAATATAAATAACCCTCTGAAGTTTACTACAGTAAATTTGGGTGAGCACTTGTGATCAATAGGAAGGGTTTTGGGAGCAATGGAGTTGTCTGCGAGGTTGAGGTAAAGAAGGACTTTTATCCTGGTAAGTTTGAGGAGAAATGGATCAAGATTTACTGCAGTTGCTTCACAACTGACCAAAATGGTCCAGAAACTAGATCATGATGGTGCACTCACATGGAGTGTCAACTTAAGCTCAAATTGGGCAAGGAAGAGTCATTTGGTCTTATGAAGATGCTCAAAAAGTCTCATACCATTTGGCAAAGCCAAACTGGTACTTGCTTCACAAACATCTCCTCTGGACAGAAACTTGGAATAATTTTGGTGGTCAAACGAATTCATGAAATGATGCCAAATTTGGTGGAGAGAAGTCTTATGGGTATAAGGATGAGCTGGTAATTTATCAATATTTTTGAAGCAATATAAAATATACTTACTTCACAACCTGATAATATTTCCAGAATCAAAGATTTTCTCCTGTGCTCACATAGATGATTGGATAGGGCTGAAAATGGGTGGAGGGGGTTAATATGAGCACATTAAGGAGTGTGCAAAAGTTCAACTCATTTGGGTACTCCTAGCTTGTACTTCCTTCACAAAGCCTTCTGTTTGACAGAAACTTCGAAAATTCACTGAGGAAGATTGGCTAGGCAAATAAATTTGAAATTGTTCATGGGGCAACTATTTGGACATAGAAACATGCCCAAAAAGGTTGGGAGCCACTAGGAGAAATATAAACGACACTTCCTTCACAAAGTGCCATTCAGGGCAGAATAGAAAAAGGAATATTGGGGAATTATTTTTGAACTGGCCAAGGCAATGTTTGGGCATATTTGAGCTATATATGACCCAAAGGAATTATGAAAATTATTTGGGGATATTTGGATGGACAGAAATATAGGTTGCTTCACAACCTAGGGCAGATAGGGTTATTCCTTTAATGAAAAAGGAATTTTCCCTAGAAAAAGATTTTAGGGTTTGGTTAAGGAGTGAAGTGACATGATCCTGGCAAGGTATTGATAATGATGATCCACTTGGGAGGAGGAATGAGGATGATTTCCCAGGTGACAAGGCCAGAGAACCACTCCAAAAGAAAAACAGATACAAAACCAAATAAATCAAAGGAAAAAGAAAGGGCCAAAATCCAGGCTGTTACAAACCTTCCCCACTTAAAGAAATCTCGTCCTCAAGATTTGCTTGCTCAGGGAACAAGTATGAGTTGAGGACACCGTCTCCAACTTGGGTATCCTTTTTCCTTTATTTATTGTTCCCACAAGAATTTCGGATGATCAACTTATCTTGCTCTGGGGTGGTCTTGCTTCACCTTTCCCCAAATTCTGACGGATTTTTGCTCACATACCAAATCCTTTTACTGGCTTGAGTTTTCTCATATCCGCGGTGATGTCTACTGGATCTTAGCATAAATTTTCTTTTGATCATGAAAACCTTTTTACTTCCGCCATGGGGTTGCTTCAAATAAATGCATGCCTTCTGGGTTCCATAAATGCTGAGAGTCAGGACCATCCTCGTAATGGGATCTGACTGTTCACAGGTGACACTGATTTATCTTGATTTATTTCTTTGGCTTGAGCACGAGATATGTACCAAAGATTTGACTACCTTCTGTCGGGAGCGATATAATGGAATATGGATTTATAGTTTTGTCATACCTCAAATATGTACATCTTGAAATTGGCCCGATAGGGGGCTGACGGACAATTGCCTTTCCTGACAGACTGACCATGTACTTGATTCCATCAGTGAGTATACCAGATCTGAGCTGATTGTTCGGCTTTTGATTTTTCTCATGTGATTGATATACCCATCTGTGGTAATAGGCTGTGATATGCTTTCATGCTATCGCTGAAGTTAAACTGCTGAGGTTGCAAAGGAATCTTAAATCTGACAGAACAGACTTGGATATTCCACACTAACCATGTCAAGCGGGTTAGCGGAATATTAAAATCCTTGCAAATAGAGTAGGCCCTTGAGAGTATGCCCTTGGGTATCCATATGGAATAATGGCTTTCAACTGACTTGGGTATCCGGACCCTCATGGTCGCGCAAAAATCATCATATTGTTGCGGTTAGTCTCATCCTTTTGATGGTCATGATTTTCTTTGTTAGGATACCTTACTGAAATAACTTGGCCACACATATCCTTGATTCTTCGTATGACCATGGACGTGATTAGTGCAATTTTTTTGACATTAGTCCTTCTTGTTTTCTGACCTGGGTCTGCACACATATGACATATACCCGGGGTTTGTATCTGTACTGAGCTCATTGCTGAGGCCAATCATACACAAGAAGATGACAAGATTTCATAATATCTCCTTGTCAGTTGAGGGAATAATGACCTTGATGACCATTGTCAAGACTGTGGACTCTGTGATGTCATCTCCGGATCTTGTCGATCCTTACAATTGAGGAGATGTATCTCTGCTTATTTTCCTTTGCCTGACTAGAGAGGTTGTTGAATCCTTACTTTCCTTAGGTATATCTACTGGATCACTCTGACAAAATTATTGCAAGTCTGGTCCTTGAATAGTACTGCCATACATCGGCAACTCATCATATAATCTCTGAGGATGGTGCAATATTATGGTACTGACACGGACTGGGTAGCTTACAAGAGAAGCCATCCAAGTAGCTTGCTGAGGAAGACTTGTTAAATTCTGCTCAAAGCTTTTGTCTGGGTATCATGCAGAAGAAGGCTCTATGGCTTACACACGAAGCTTGCTCTGATTATTGTGCTGGAGAAGCCTGAGTTCCGTACTTGAGAAGCTTCTCCTCGGGTTTGCTTGTTTAGAAAGTTTCATTTCCGTTTGTCAAAAGCCTTTGCTGAGATATATTGCTTAGAAAGACTGGGTATCATGGGCCGGAAATGGTTCACATATCATGTTGAGGAAAATTTTAGGAGCCTTGCATCATAAATTTCTTTCGATAGCGTGTGGAAGAATACTGGGTTTCTTATATCCAAAACTTCATACTGTCATGCAGACTGAAATCCATACACACACCCATATCTGCCGAGGCTAATTATTAGCATGGGAAAAATTGTTTGACTGTCTTCCTTGAGCGTATCACATTCTGTCTTTATTTCGGATAGTAACATATTTCAAGCATCATGCATTGCTGAGCCAAAATTTTGTATATGATCCATACCTCTGTCTGAAGATATACCTTGATCTTGTACCCGACTTGTCTTTCTGCTGGCTGGATCATAACTGCTGTGAGGATTTTGCACTCAGGTAGACTCGATGCTGATAATCAATTCAATACACCATTGGTATTCTGAGCAGATTTTAATTCCATAATGCAGTTGACTGGGTAGACCAAAATGTTTAGCTGAGCTTCTTCCAAATATTTGAAATCCTTATTGCTTCTTCAAGTCCGGTGTTAGTTGATGAGAAATCTTTATAGGGGAAAAATAATGTAACACCGGGGCCCAAAAAGAAAGAGGCAAAATAAAACTCAACTAAACAAAAGCACACAAAAACAAACAATTCACACACAATCAATGTCACATATTACTACTAGTCACACAATATGCATGCCTACTTAAGCACATATATCTCGCGGGATCTCCGGTTCTACGAGCTATCATGCTGTGACGATGTGCACGAGGACGAATAAATGTGTGGAAGAATCGGTGTAAACAACGCTACACCAAGTGCTAGCTTAGCCAGATAGCAACCTGAACTAGCTCGGAGGCCAGGACGTACTCGGTAATCATGTAGTGGGACACGAAGGTCGCAACCACATTATTATCAAGCGGACGAAAAAAGATCCGTACTCGTCCAAGAAATAGGATAGCGAGGAAAACTGAGGCTGCTGACATTGCCCTTTCTTGATAAGTAATATCATTAAGGGTTGCCAACACGACAAAATAAAAGAACGATCCGAGTTAGAAGCATGCCTATCACCGGAATGATAGACACGACTGAAAGAAAGACATTGATGCGATACCTGAGCACCATTTTTGCAAACAGCGTCGGGATCACTTGGCGTCACTCTGCTAGGACAGAAATGACACCAAACATCGAAAGAAAAGGAACTGGAGAAATGCAAAGGTTGAGCTGTAGTGGATCCGAACCGATGCCAGCTACACTCACCAGATAAACCGTTATCACAAATACTAAGACCATATGCATGCTATGCAACAAACAAATGCAGCAACCAAATGCAATAAACAAACCAGACTCTATACTACCGATTTCTACCGGTTTCTACCGCTTGCGCTGACTAAGGCGTCCTATAGCCAGACCTGCTCTGATACCAAGCCTGTGGCACCCCGACTCAGAGAAACCGGAATGCCCCGCATTCCAGCCCAGAGATCGAGGAGAAGTCTTCTGGAATACAAAACTGCTTAGCATAGAACAACTCAGCTCTCTATTATTACACGGATATGATTACAAGGTCTCCGATATTACAATTAATAACATCGGTACAGCGACACTACGCCATCCTCAGTTGCTCTATGCAAGCAGCAAAGCAACACGATGCAGCGGAAAAACTTCTAGCAGCGGAACAATGATGACGGTGGTGAACTCCACTCCGCAGGGACTCTAGCTGGAACGCTTATCCTAGCTCGCACGAACGGAAACCACGAGAAGCAAGCAATCAAATCCGGCATGACCTGCAAACTGGCATGACACGCCAGGTCAGTACCTTGAATGTACTTGCAAGCACACAATAACCAGAAGCATTCAAGACAGACAACAACATGGCAATTTGATACGTCTCCAACGTATCTATAATTTTTGATTGTTCCATGCTATTATATTACCCCTTTTGGATGTTTATGGGCTTTATTTTAAACATTCATATCATTTTTGGGACTAACCAACTAACCGGAGGCCCAGCCCATATTGCTATTTTTTTTTCCTATTTCAGTATTTCAAAGAAAAGGAATATCAAACGGAGTCCAAACGGAATGAAACCTTCGGGAGCGTGATTTTTGGAACGAACGTGATCCAGAGAAATTGGAGTGCAAGTCAAGAAGCTGCCGAGGCTCCCACGAGATAGGAGGGAGTCCCCCCATAGGGCGTGCCCCCCTGTCTCGTGGGCCCCTCGGGTGGCTACCAACGTACTTCTTCCTCCTATATATACCTACGTACCCCGAAAACATCCAGGAGGAGGACGAAACACAATTTCCACCACCGTAACCTTCTGTATCTACGAGATCCCATCTTGGAGCCTTCGCCGACGTTCTGCCGGAGGGGGAGTCGACCATGGAGGGCCTCTACATCAACATCCTTGCCCCTCCGATGAGTTGTGAGTAGTTTACCACAGACCTACGGGTCCATAGTTATTAGCCAGATGGCTTCTTCTCTCTTTTTGGATCTCAATACAATGTTCTCCCCCTCTCTTGTGGAGATCTATTCGATGTAAACTCTTTTTGCGGTGTGTTTGTCGAGATTCGATGAATTGTGGGTTTATGATCAAGTTTATCTATGAATACTATTTGAATCTTCTCTGAATTCTTTTATGTATGATTGAGTTATCTTTGCAAGTCTCTTTGAATTATGAGTTTTGTTTGGCCTACTAGATTGATCTTTCTTGCCATGGGAGAAGTGCTTAGCTTTGGGTTCAATCTTGCGATGTCCTTACCCAGTGACAGAAAGGGTTGCAAGGCACGTATTGTATTGTTGCCATCAAGGATAACAATATGGGGTTTATATCATATTTCTTGAGTTTATCCCTCTACATCATGTCATCTTGCTTAATGCGTTACTCTGTTCTTATGAACTTAATACTCTAGATGAAGGCAGGAGTCGGTCGATGTGTGGAGTAATAGTAGTAGATGCAGGCAGGAGTCAGTGTACTTGTTATGGACGTGATGCCTATATACATGATCATGCCTAGATAATCTCATAACTATGCGCTTTTCTATCAATTTCTCGACGGTAATTTGTTCACCCACCGTAATACTTATGCTATCTTGAGAGAAGCCACTAGTGAAACCTATGGCCCCCAGGTCTATCTCTTATCATATTTGCTTTCAATCTACTTTTATTTGCACCTTTACTTTTTGCATCTATATTTTAAAATACCAAAAATATATTTATCTTATCTTACTATCTTTATTAGATCTCACTTTCGCAAGTGGCCGTGAAGGGACTGACAACCCCTTTATTGCGTTGGTTGCGAGTTCTTTGTTTGTTTGTGTAGGTGCGTGGGACTTTTGAGGAGCCTCCTACTGGATTGATACCTTGGTTCTAAAAAACTGAGGGAAATACTTACGCTACTATTGCTGCATCACCCTCTCCTCTTCGAGGAAAACCAACGCAAGCTCAAGACGTAGCAAGAAGGATTTCTGGCGCCGTTGCCGGGGAGGTCTTCGCTCAAGTCAATACATACCAAGTACCCATCACAAACCCATCTCCCTCGCATTTACATTATTTGCCATTTGCCTCTCGTTTTCCTCTCCCCCACTTCACCCTTGCCGTTTTATTCGCCCTCTCTTTCCCAATCTCCTCCTCTCTTTTTCGCTTGCCTTTTTCTGTTTGCTTGTGTGTTGGATTACTTGTTGCCATGGCGCAAGATAATACCAAATTGTGTGATTTCTCGAATACCAATAATAATGATTTCCTTAGTACTCCGATTGCTCCGCTTAATGATGTTGAGTCTTGTGAAATCAATGCTGCTTTGCTGAATCTTGTTATGGAAGATCAATTTTCCGGCCTTCCTAGTGAAGATGTCGCTACTCATCTAAACAACTTTGTTGATTTGTGTGATATGCAAAAGAAGAAAGATACGGATAACAATATTGTCAAGTTGAAGTTATTTCCGTTTTCACTTAGAGATCATGCTAAAATTTGGTTTTCGTCTTTGCCTAAGAATAGTATTGATTCATGGAATAAGTGCAAAGATGCTTTTATCTCTAAATATTTTCCTCCCGCTAAGATCATCACTCTTAGGAACGATATTATGACAACTTGATCATGAGCATGTTGCCCAATCTTGGGAAAGAATGAAATTGATGCTTCGCAATTGTCCTACTCATGGTTTGAATTTATGGATGATCATACAAAATTTTTATGCCGGTTTGAACTTTGCTTCTAGAAATCTCTTAGATTCGGCCGCAGGAGGCACGTTTATGGAAATCATGTTAGGAGATGCTACAAAATTTCTTGATAATATTATGGCTAATTATTCTCAATGGCACACCGAAAGATCTTCTAGTAAAAATGTGCATGCTATAGAAGAAATCAATGTTTTGAGTGGAAAGATGGATGAACTTATGAAGAGTGCTCCTCTTGATCCCAATGATATGCCTTTGTCTTCTTTGATTGAGAATAATAATAAATCTATGGATGTGAATTTTGTTGGTAGGAATAGTTTCGGAAATAATGCTTATAGAGGAAACTTTAATGCTAGACCGTTCCCTAGTAATTCCTCTAATAATTATGGAAATTCCTACAATAATTCTTATGGTAATTTTAATAAGATTCCCTTTGATTTTGAGAATAGTGTGAAAGAATTTATGATTTCTCAAAAGAATTTTAATGCTTTGCTTGAAGAAAAATTGCTCAAAGTTGATGATTTGGCTAGGAATGTTGATAGACTTTTGCTTGATGTTGATTCTCTTAAACTTAGGTCTTATTCTCCCAAGCATGAAATCAATTAGTCTCTCAAAGTAATGAGAATTTCCATTGACGAGTGCAAGGAAAGAACCGCTAGATTGCGTGCTAAAAAAGATAGCTCTATAAAAGCGTGTTCTTCTAGTTTCCATGAAAATAATGATGAGGATCTTAAAGTTATTGATGCCTCTCCTATTAGATCTATGTTTTGCAATATGAATTTTGATGATTATGGGACTGATGATGAATCAACTTTGCCTAGAAGGAGTCCCAAGAATTGAGAGTCTTTAGATCTTGATGCTAAATTTGGTAAAAGTAGGATTGGAGAGTCCTCAACTTCAAATAACATTGAACCTACTATCTCGGATTTCAAGGAATTTGATTATGATAATTGTTCTTTAAAAGTTTGTATTTCCTTGTTGCAATCCGTTGTTAATTCTCCTCATGCTTATAGTCAAAATAAAGCTTTTACCAAACATATTGTTGATGCCTTGATGCAATCTTATGATGAAAAACTTAATTTGGAAGTTTCTATACCTAGAAAACTTAATGATGTGTGGGAACCTACTATAAAGATTAGAATTAAAGATCATGAGTGTTTTGCTTTATGTGATTTGGGTGCTAGTGTTTCCACGATTCCGAAAACTTTATGTGATATTCTAGGTTTCCATGATCTTGATGATTGCTCTTTAAAATTGCACCTTGCGGATTCCACCATTAAAAAGCCTATGGGAAGGATCAATGATGTTCTTATTGTTGCAAATAGAAATTTGGTGCCCGTAGATTTTATCGTTCTTGATATAGATTGCAATCTTTCTTGCCCTATTATTCTTGGTAGACCTTTCCTTAGAACGATTGGTGCGATTATTGATATGAAGGAAGGGAATATTAGATTCCAATTTCCATTAAAGAAAGGAATGGATCACTTTACAAGAAAGAAATTCAAATTACCTTATGAATCTATCATGCGTGCTACTTATGAATTTAGTGCCAAATATGGCACTCGTTAGATCTATCTTCGCTTTTATGCCTAGCTAGGGGCGTTAAACGATAGCGCTAGTTGGGAGGCAACCCAATTTTCTTTATGTTTTTTGTTTTTGCTCCTGTTTAGTAATAAATCTTGGATCTACCTTCTGTTTAGATATTTTTTTATCTTTTAATTAGTGTTTGTGCCAAGTAGAACCTATAGGATAACCTATGATGATAGTTGATTTGATTCTGCTGAAAAACAGAAACTTTGCACGCACGAATATAATTTTGTTAAATCACAGAAACGTGATTTTGCGTTTATTCTTTTTGATGATGATCAATAAACAAAATTTACAGGACTTCCTATTTTGGTAGGATTTTTAGAGTTCCATAAGTTTGCGTTAGTTACAGATTGCTACAGGTTGTTCTGTTTTTGACAGATTCTGTTTTTCGTGTGTTGTTTGCTTATTTTGATGCATCTATGGCTAGTAAAATAGTTTATAAACCATAGAGAAGTTGGAATACAGTAGATTTAACACCAAAATAAATAAAGAATTAGTTCATTACAGTACCTTATGTGGTGGTTTTGTTTTCTTTCACTAACGGAGCTTATAAGATTTCCTGTTGAGTTTTGTGTTGTGAAGTTTTCAAGTTTTGGGTAAAGCTTTTATGGACTATGGAATAAAGGGTGGCAAGAGCCTAAGCTTGGGGATGCCCAAGGCACCCCAAGATATTCAAGAATAGCCAAAAGCCTAAGCTTGGGGCTGCCCCGGGAAGGCATCCCCTCTTTCGTCTTCGTTCATTGGTAACTTTACTTGGAGCTATATTTTTATTCGCCACATGATATGTGTTTTGCTTGGAGCATCGTGTATTATATTAGTCTTTGCTTTTTAGTTTACCACATTCATCCTTGCTGTACACACCTTTTGGGAGAAGCCTATTTGATTAGAATTTGCTAGAATACTCTATGTGCTTCACTTATATCTTTTGAGCTTGATAGTTTTTGCTCTAGTGCTTCACTTATATCTTTTAGAGCATGGTGGCGTCTTAATTTTGAAGAAATTACTAGTCTCTCATGCTTCACTTATATTATTTTGAGAGTCTTTTAGAACAGCATGGTATTTGCTATTGTCATAAAGTTGGTCCTAGAATGATGAGCATCCAAGTTGGGTATAATAAAAACTATCATAGAAAAAGAATAGGATGCTATGATCAATTTGATGCTTGATAATTGTTTTGAGATATGGAGGTAGTAATATTAAAGTCATGCTAGTTGGGTGATTATGAATTTAAAGAATGATTGTGTTGAAGTTTGTGATTCCCGTAGCATGCACGTATGGTGAACCGCTTTGTGATGAAGTTGGAGCACAATTTTATTTATTGAGTGTCTTCCTTATGAGTGGCGGTCGGGGACGAGCGATGGTCTTTTCCAATCTATCCCCGTAGGAGCATGCGCGTAGTGCTTTGGTTTTTGATGACTTCTAAATTTTTGCAATAAGTATATGAGTTCTTTTGACTAATGTTGAGTCCATGGATTATACGCACCCTTTCACCCTTCCATCATTGCTAGCCTCTCTTGTGCCGCACAACTTTCGCCGGTACCATACACCCACCATATACCATCCTGAAAACAGCGACCATACCTACCTATTATGGCATTTCCATAGCCATTCCGAGATATATTGCCATGCAACCTTCCACCGTTCCGTTCATATGACACAGATTACTTTTTTCATATTGCTCTTTGCATGATCATGTAGTTGACATTGTATTTGTGGCAAGGCCACCTTCATAATTTTCATACATGTCACTCTTGATTCGTTCCATATCCCGGTACACCGCCGGAGGCATTCATATAGAGTCATATCTTGTTCTAGCTTTGAGTTGTAATTCTTGAGTTGTAAATCCATAAAAGTGTGATGATCTTCATTATTGGAGCATTGTCCTAGTGAGGAAAGGATGATGAAGACTATGATTCCCCCACAAGTCGGGATGAGACTTCAGACTTTACAAAAAAGAAAAAAAAGGAAAAAAAGAGAAAGGCCAAAAAGAAAAAAAGGGAAAGGCGAAGAAAAAAAAGAGGAAAAGAAAAAAAGGAAAAGAAAAAAATAAAATGAGAGAAAAAGAGAGAAGGGACAATGCTACTATCTCTTTTTCCACACTGGTGTTTCAAAGTAGCACCATGATCTTCATGATAGAGAGTCTCATATGTTGTCACTTTCATATACTAGTGGGAATTTTTCATTATAGAACTTGGCTTGTATATTCCAATGATGGGCTTCCTCAAAAATGGCCTAGGTCTTCGTGATCAAGCGAGTTGGATGCACACCCACTTAGTTTCTGATGTAAATTGAACCTCGAGGTGAGATCCGATCCGTTGTTGCGGCCCGATCTTTCACGACACTCCACCGCCAATAGTAGCAACCTCTCGCCCGCGCACGCGATGTACACGAAGTGAAGGGTTTGAACCTTGCGGCCCAGCACGAGAAAACCAATCTCGACGAAGGTACTGACGCGCAAAACAATTTCCACGAAGAGAAATCGCAACACAGAGGTTTTCTAAAGATCCCTCCAAAACTTGATACGGGTGTCTACCCTGAAAAACACATCGTGTCTATTTCATAAAAATATAACCTGCCTTTTACATGGCGCACCCTGGCTTTTATATTACCCGACCATCTAAGAAACTTAATAAGCAAGGAAGGAAAATCCTATCTCTACTCTCACGGCTGAAAATTAAACAAAACAAGTCCAAAGACTTGCATAAAGATAACTCTAGGACTCTAAGAAATTTGCCTTTTACATCTTGGCAGTTTTTATTTCCTAAACAAATGCGCCAACTTAACATAATCAGCTGCCGGTGGCCCCCATCCGCAGGCTTGCAAGGAGAGCACGTCACGTGGTAAAAAGTGAATGGACCTGGAACAATCTGGTGGACGAACTCTACCGAAGTAGTATTCCACACGACTTCTTGTTTTCTTTGTGTTACATGCATCTAGGACTCCTACATGTGCACCAAAACCACAATGTGCTAATATCTTGGTTGCACGCCAATTAAAACCATCAGCGTAATCACGTGCATGTACATGATCTGGTGCATGTATGACTACATCCAATTCTTTTTCACTTACTTTATCTTGGTATTTTTCTTTCGACTGAACATAACTCATCTGAGGTCTTGTAGCTTCAGGTTTACCGGCAGACGCAACAAAAGTCTCAGCCTCCTTATTATCTGTACCAAATTGAATTAATTTTGGCACGCAAATATTATTGATCTGTAGTTCATTAAAATGCGATAATGTCTGAACGGCAGCAACGTCATCTGCAGTCGTGGTCATATCATCCTCTCCCTCTTGAAGTGAAACCGTCCTCGGTTTCGAATTGACCCCTTGAACAATATTTTTGTTTGCAGACTGAACGACGGCTGTACAAATTTCAGTAGCTTTGACTGTATCCTTTTTTGCATCTTCCTCTTCTTTTATCTTCTCAAGATGTTCTTTCCTCCAAGAAATAAAACGCTCATCATCCATTGGCACAAGGCCGCACATCTTACCCCTCTTGACGGTATATCTATGTGTTTTGCAATCATACGCAACATCATGCTCTTTGTACCATGGCTCCCCCAATAATAAGTGACATGAAATCATTGGTACCGGAATCACGTCGCACAAAACCTCGCAAAAATAATTTCCCAACAAAAACGGTACCTTAGTTTGCTGCGTGACAGTGAGCTCGTCTTGACCCCAACGAAACAAGTATGGTTGTGGACATGGTGCCATTGGTAGATTCAGCTTCTCCGCCATCTCGATGCTTGCGGCGTTGATCAAATTCATGTGATCGATCGTCATGGCACATGATCTCTCTCTCACCACCACACGGGTGTGAAGTAGCCCGGTCCAGCGGCCTTCCTCCTCCAACTGAAATCCATAGCTTAACTTACTGAATGATGATGCACTCGTCATCTTCTCCATAGTGTTGTGAACAACCTTGCTCTGAATACCACCTGATGTAAATCGAACCTCAAGGTGAGATCTGATCCGTTGTTGCGGCCCGAT
Organism: Triticum dicoccoides; assembly: GCF_002162155.2. Lineage (NCBI taxonomy): Eukaryota > Viridiplantae > Streptophyta > Magnoliopsida > Poales > Poaceae > Triticum > Triticum dicoccoides. Next base: position 479,383,097 of record NC_041385.1, read on the forward strand.
CTTTCACGACACTCCACCACCAATAGTAGCAACCTCTCGCCCGCGCACGCGATGTACACGAAGTAAAGGGTTTGAACCTTGCGGCCTAGCACAAGAAAACCAATCTCGACGAAGGTGCTCACGTGCAAAACAATTTCCACAAAGAGAAATCGCAACACAGAGGTTTTCTAAAGATCCCTCCAAAACTTGATACGGGTGTCTACCCTGAAAAACACATCGTGTCTATTTCATAAAAATATAACCTGCCTTTTACATGGCGCACCCTGGCTTTTATATTACCCGACCATCTAAGAAACTTAATAAGCAAGGAAGGAAAATCCTATCTCTACTCTCACGGCTGAAAATTAAACAAAACAAGTCCAAAGACTTGCATAAAGATAACTCTAGGACTCTAAGAAATTTGCCTTTTACATCTTGGCAGTTTTTATTTCCTAAACAAATGCGCCAACTTAACATAATCAGCTGCCGGTGGCCCCCATCCGCAGGCTTGCAAGGAGAGCACGTCACGTGGTAAAAAGTGAATGGACCTGGAACAATCTGGTCGACGAACTCTGCCGAAGTAGTATTCCACACGGCTTCTTGTTTTCTTTGTGTTACATGCATCTAGGACTCCTACGTGTGCACCAAAACCACAATGTGCTAATATCTTGGTTGCACGCCAATTAAAACCATCAGCGTAATCACGTGCACATACATGATCTGGTGCATGTATGACTACAGCCAATTCTTTTTCACTTACTTTATCTTGGTATTTTTCTTTCGACTGAACATAACTCATCTGAGGTCTTGTAGCTTCAGGTTTACCGGCAGACGCAACAAAAGTCTCAGCCTCCTTATTATCTGTACCAAATTGAATTAATTTTGGCACGCAAATATTATTGATCTGTAGTTCATTAAAATGCGATAATGTCTGAACAGCAGCAACATCATCTGCAGTCGTGGTCATATCAGTTTCTTTTGTTGAGCTTTCATATATTTATAGCCCTAGTGCATCCATTGCATGGCAATCCCTACTCACTCACATTGATATCTATTAATGGGCATCTCCATAGCCCGTTGATACGCCTAGTTGATGTGAGACTATCTTCTCCTTTTTTTGTATTCTCCACAACCACCATTCTATTCCACATATAGTGCTATGTCCATGGCTCACGCTCATGTATTGCGTGAAAGTTGAAAGAGTTTGAGATTATTAAAGTATGAAACAATTGCTTGGCTTGTCATCGGGGTTGTGCATGATTAAATACTTTGTGTGATGAAGATAGAGCAACAGCCAAGACTATATGATTTTGTAGGGATAACTTTCTTTGGCCATGTTATTTTGAGAAGACATGATTACTTTGATTAGTATGCTTGAAGTATTACTATTTCTTTTATCAATATGAACTTTTATTTTGAATCATTTGGATCTGAACATCCATTCCACAATAAAGAAAATTACATTATGAATTATGCTAGGTAGCTTTCCACATCAAAAATTTCTTTTATCATTTACCTACTCGAGGACGAGAAGGAATTAAGCTTGGGGATGCTTGATACGTCTCCAACGTATCTATAATTTTTTATTGTTCCATGCTATTATATTACCCCTTTTGGATGTTTATGGGCTTTATTTTACACATTTATATCATTTTTGGGACTAACCTACTAACCGGAGGCCCAGCCCATATTGCTATTTTTTTTACCTATTTCAGTATTTCGAAGAAAAGGAATATCAAACGGAGTCCAAATGGAATGAAATCTTCGGGAGCGTGATTTTTGGAACGAACGTGATCCAGAGGACTTGGAGTGCAAGTCAAGAAGCTGCCGAGGCTCCCACGAGATAGGAGGGCGCCCACCCTTGTAGGGCGCGCCCCTGTCTCGTGGGCCCCTCGGGCGGCCACCGACGTACTTCTTCCTCCTATATATACCTACGTACCCCGAAAATATCCAGGACGAGGACGAAACACAATTTCCACCACCGTAACCTTTTGTATCCGCGAGATCCCATCTTGGAGCCTTCGCCGGCATTCTGCCGGAGGGGGAATCGACCATGGAGGGCCTGTACATCAACATCCTTGCCCCTCCGTTGAGTTGTGAGTAGTTTACCACAGACCTACAGGTCCATAGTTATTAGCTAGATGGCTTCTTCTCTCTTTTTGGATCTCAATACAATGTTCTCCCCCTCTCTTGTGGAGATCTATTCGATGTAAACTCTTTTTGCGGTGTGTTTGTCGAGATCCGATGAATTGTGGGTTTATGATCAAGTTTATCTATGAACAATATTTGAATCTTCTCTGAATTCTTTTATGTATGATTGAGTTATCTTTGCAAGTCTCTTCGAATTATCAGTTTGGTTTGGCCTACTAGATTGATCTTTCTTGCCATGGGAGAAGTGCTTAGCTTTGGGTTAAATCTTGCGGTGTCCTTACCAAGTGACAGAAAGGGTTGCAAGGCACGTATTGTATTGTTGCCATCGAGGATAACAAGATGGGGTTTATATCATATTGCTTGAGTTTATCCCTCTACATCATGCAATCTTGCTTAATGAGTTACTCTGTTCTTATGAACTTAATACTCTAGATGCAAGCAGGAGTCGGTCGATGTGTGGAGTAATAGTAGTAGATGCAGGCAGGAGTCGGTGTACTTGTTATGGACGTGATGCCTATATACATGATCATGCCTAGATAATCTCATAACTATGCGCTTTTCTATCAATTGCTCGACAGTAATTTGTTCACCCACCGTAATACTTATGCTATCTTGAGAGAAGCCACTAGTGAAACCTATGGCCCCCGGGTCTATCTCTTATCATATTTGCTTTCAATCTACTTTTATTTTCATCTTTACTTTTTGCATCTATATTTTAAAATACCAAAAATATATTTATCTTATCTTACTATCTTATTAGATCTCACTTTCGCAAGTGGCCGTGAAGGGATTGACAACCCCTTTATTGCGTTGGTTGCGAGTTCTTTGTTTGTTTGTGTAGGTGCGTGGGACTTTTGAGGAGCCTCCTACTGGATTGATACCTTGGTTCTCAAAAACTGAGGGAAATACTTACGCTACTATTGCTGCATCACCCTCTCCTCTTCGAGGAAAACCAACGCAAGCTCAAGACGTAGCACAATTACAGGTTAAATAGGAATTAACATGAGATCATCAGAATAACATGGTATGACCAACATAAACATGATACAACTAGATCAATATGAGCATATTAATCCGACAACACTAGGATGCAACATGATGACACTATATGCACCACTTATTCTGCTTGGGCTACCTGGTAACCGTCACATGCATCATTTACCAACCTCTGGCATCACACGATAATCTCAGGATCAAATCAAGCTTGGTATAAACAATACTGTAGTAATCATTAAATGACCACAAGGATCTTGATCTTTACCCACAATTCTCGCACAACATCACGAATATACAACACCTCAGTATCCTTGATACCATGGTGATCCTTACGACGATCACAACCACGACCAATACTTGGCCCGTGATCCTTACGGCGATCACAACCACGACCAATACTTGGCCCGTGATCCTTACGGCGATCACAACCATGACCAATACTTGGCCCACGATCATTACGGTGATCACAACCACGGGTTGTCATTAATCAAGTTATTCTTATTACTGTTGACTCATGGTGTGACCTACTTCCGAGTGGGCCCTTATCCGCGGGTGCGGCTATCGATAGATTTAATATACACTCTGCAGAGGTTAGTACACTGTACCCACACTACAGAACCCATGGCCTCGCACTCCCATTCGGGTGGACCAACGGTGTTCCGACAAAACCGATCTACTGTCATGACACTCTCCCAGCCACTCCGACTCACTCCCCTCTGGGCTAAGTCATGGGTGGCCCCGTGTCTACCTCAAGACACAACGACCACCGTCATGGCCCGTCCCACACGGGGACACGCGCGCAAAAACTTAACAATGGGACCACAAGGTTATGCCTACTTACCGGGCCAGGGTACAATGCGCCCATAACTTTCCCTAGTTGGAGGCACCGGCGAGAGGCACGACAATAGACCGCATTAGGGCCGTACCATACCGGCAAGCGTGGTTGCACCGGCCAGCTCGATTCAGCGGCACCATGACTCAACCAACAGTTGTTCAAGTTCAATTTAATTTAGTTAAACTTGAATGCAAAGATGCTGAGCCATGATAAAATAACATGATGCCAATTACAATGCATGAACATGATATCAACATCATCATGAGGGTATCACATAACTATCCACCATATCAACAATGTATCATATCCACTGAGCATGGCATACTGACTAGCATGAACATCACCAGTACATCAACATGTACTACTAGCAAGCATAAACATATGAAAGGAAATACTAGTAGGTATAACATGATAACAGAGTACAAGACAACATAGCACAAAAGTGAACATGCAAATCTAAACATTACCGGAACAACGATAACCATCTTTTCAACAAGCAAACATTTAGTGAAGATTCAATTTGAAAACCATGGCTACTGCATGACTATCATGCAAGTGGGTATTGTGGCTTGCCTGGGGTGGAAGAAATCACTGGAAGAAAGTGTCAGAAGCTCGCGGAAAGAATCACCAGAAATCGTTCTCTCTCGGAGGGGGCTGATTAAGGGCAAGGGCATAATGGTCATGTTCACAATGTCAAACCATAGTGAAAATGAAACCAACAGAACGGGCTCGACGAGACGAAGAAGTAGGCTTTGGAATCACCTCATTTGGAGTTACGGGTGAAAAGATATGATAGTTTTTCTGCCAGGGACCTCTTTGTAATACAAATCATCACCAACAAGTCCTTAACAGAAAAACAGAACGCACACTTTGGGAAATATGTTTTCGGTGGATGAAAACATAGATTCCCAAATACGTCTTCACTTATCCATGTCAGCATGGACAGGTCAACGCGGGGCCGGCCCTTGAGTGGCTGACAGGTGGGGCCCGCACACCTCTCTCTCTCCTCCCTCTCCTTCTTCTCTAGCTCGACACCGCGCAGGGGAGACCCGAGGCCGAGCGCTCCGGTGATGACTGCCGGTGATACGGGCCACCATCCGCGGCGGTCGGACCACCAGCGCGATCAGCACGGGACACCGCACCTCTCTGGCCACCGCACGAGCACTGAGGAGGGATGGAGGGACGGCGACGGGTGGCCACCAAAGAGGATCAGAGGCGGGCGGGGCTGTGGTGAAAGGCAATGCAGGGGGTCTCCGACAAGGGGGAGGGAGTTGGGGCGAGTAGCTAGACTCTGGGGATGCTACTGCTGGAAGAATGGAGGGGAGAGGAGCTCGGGATCGAGCTAATTTAGCCGGAGTGTAGTGGCGGCCATGGCGGCAAGGGAGGGCAACGGGAGATCCTCGAGCTCGGGGAAGTGGCAGGGCAGGGGTAGAGGAGGGTTGTGAGGCTGGTGGTGAGCTCGGAAGGCTCGGGGGAGGCCATTTATAGGTGGGGTGAGGGCACGGCCTCGGGTGCCGCCGGGCACGTCCGGCCGAAGCTCTGATGACGTCCAGCGAGCACGGGAGGGCACGGCGAAGGCGACGAAGCATTGATGCAGGGATCACGGAGAGGTAGATGATGTCTACTACACAACCTTCTTCTTATAGACGTTGTTGGGCCTGCAAGTGCACAGGTTTGTAGGACAGTAGCAAATTTCCCTCAAGTGGATGACCTAAGGTTTATCAATCCGTAGGAGGCATAGGATGAAGATGGTCTCTCTCAAGCAACCCTGCAACCAAATAACAAAGAGTCTCTTGTGTCCCCAACACACCCAATACAATGATAAATTGTATAGGTGCACTAGTTCGGCGAGGAGATGGTGATACAAGTGCAAAATAGATAGTAGATATAGGTTTTTGTAATCTGAAATTATAAAAACAGCAAGGTAACAAGTGGTAAAAGTGAGCGTAAACGGTATTGCAATAATAGGAAACAAGGCCTAGGGTTCATACTTTCACTAGTGCAAGTTCTCTCAACAATAATAACATAGATAGATCATATAGCAAGCCCTCAACATGCAACAAAGAGTCACTCCAAAGCCACTAATAGCGGAGAACAAACGTAGAGATTATGGTAGGGTACGAAACCACCTCAAAGTTATACTTTTGGATCGATCTATAAAAGAGTTCGTACTAGAATAACACCTTAAGACACAAATCAACCAAAACCCTAATGTCACCTAGATACTCCATTGTCACCTCAAGTATCCATGTGCATGATTATACGATATGCATCACACAATCTCAGATTCATCCAACCAACACAAAGTACTTCAAAGAGTGCCCCAAAGTTTCTATCGGAGAGTCAAGAACGTGTGCCAACACCTATGCATAGGTTCCCAATGTCACGAAACCCGCAAGTTGATCACCAAAACATACATCAAGTGGCACATGATATCCCATTGTCACCACAGATAATCACGGCAAGACATACATCAAGTGTTCTCATAAAAGACTCAATCCGATAAGATAACTTCAAAGGGGAAACTCAATTCATCACAAGATAGTAGAGGGGAGAAACATCATAAGATCCAACTACAATAGCAAAGCTCAGGATACATCAAGATCGTGCCATAGAGGGAACACGAGAGAGAACACGAGAGAGAGAGAGAGATCAAACACATAGCTACTGGTACATACCCTCAGCCCCGAGGGTGAACTACTCCCTCCTCGTCATGGATAGCACCGGGATGTTTTTGGTGGCTACAGAGGCTTGCGGCGGCGGAACTCCCGATCTATCTTCTGTTCTGGAAGTTTTAGGGTACGTAGGTATATATGGGTGAAAGAAGTACGCCGGTGGACCGAAGGGGGGGCCACGAGGCAGGGGGTGTGCCCTAGGGGGGTGGGCGCGCCCCCACCCTCGTGGGCACCTCCCTTCTTCCCTGACATGCACTCCAAGTCCATCGGGTGGCTTTCCTTCCAAAAATAATTTCTCCAGTTGATTTCATTCTGTTTTGACTCCGTCTGATATTCCTTTTCCTCGAAACACTGAAATAGGCATAAAACAGCAAATCTGGGCTGGGCCTCCGGTTAATAGGTTAGTCCCAAAAATAATATAAAAGTGGAAAATAAAGCCCAATATTGCCCAAAACAGTAGATAAAGTAGCATGGAGCAATCAAAAATTATAGATACGTTGGAGACGTATCAGTAGACGACGCCGGGGAGCAGAGGAAGAGGACAAAACGATCTCGGAGCCAAACGGAGCACAGTGCACCCGTGGGTGTTCGGCGGCGAGCGTCGGTGAGCGTCGGTGAGGAAATGGATGGAGGGGGAGGGGGGTCCAGGGGAAAGGCAACGACGCGGGGAAGCCACTAGACATGCTCACGCGCGCGAAGACGACGAGAGGAGGAGGGCCCCGAGCAAGCAACCATTCTCGGCGCGCTCATGGCATGCCAAAACAGTGGTCACCACCAGTTCTAGCATGTGTGGGAGGAAAACAGCTGGCAAATGTTGTCTAAGGCATAGTCCATCCAGGGGAGGTCTCAACTACTATGGTAACTTGGTGAAAAAGGCTCTGGTCAAATATAAATAACCCTCTGAAGTTTACTGCAGTAAACTTGGGTGAGCACTGGTGATCAACAAGAAGGGTTTTGGTAGCAATGGAGTTGTCTGCGAGGTTGAGGTAAAAAGGACTTTCATCCTGGTAAGTTTGAGGAGAAATGGATCAAGATTTACTGCAGTTGCTTCACAACTGACCAAAATGGTCCAGAAACTAGATCATGATGGTGCACTCACATGGAGTGTCAACTTGAGCTCAAATTGGGCAAGGAAGAGTCATTTGGTCTTATGAAGATGCTCAAAAAGTCTCATACCATTTGGCAAAGCCAAACTGGTACTTGCTTCACAAACATCTCCTTTTGACAGAAACTTGGAATAATTTTGGTGGTCAAATGTATTGATGAAATGATTCCAAATTGGGTGGAGAGAAGTTTAATGGGTATAAGTATGAGCTGGTAATTTATCAGGATTTTTGAAGCAATATAAAATATACTTGCTTCACAACCTGAAAATATTGCCAGAATCAATGATTTGCTCCTGTGCTCACATATATTATTGGATAGGGCTGCAAATGGGTGGAGGGGGTTAATATGAGCACATTAAGGAGTGTGCAAAAGTTCAACTCATTTGGATACTCCTAGCTAGTACTTCCTTCACAAAGCCTTCTGTTTGACAGAAACTTTGAAAATTCACTGAGGAAGATTGGCTAGGCAAATAAATTTAAACTTGTGCATGGGGCAATTATTTGGACATATAAACATGCCCAAAAAGGTTGGGAGCCACTAAGAGAAATACAAATGACACTTCCTTCACAAAGTGCCATTCAAGGCAGAATAGAAAAACGAGTATTGGGGAATTATTTTTGAAGTGGCCAAGGCAATGTTTGGGCATATTTGAGCTCTATATGACCCAAAGAAATTATGAGAACTATTTGGGGATTTTTGGATGGACAGAAATATAGGTTGCTTCACAACCTAGGGTAGATAGGGTTATTCCTTTAATGAAAAAGGAATTTTCCCTAGAAAAAGAATTTAGGGTTTGGTCAAGGAATGAAGTGACATGATCTTGGCAAGGTTTTGAGAATGATGAGCCACTTGGGAGGAGGAATGAGGATGATTTCCCAGGTGGCAAGGCCACAGAACCACTCCAAAAGAAAAACAGAGCAAAAACCAAATAAATCAAAGGAAAAAGAAAGGGCCAAAATCCAGGCCGTTACAAACGCCCTCCCACAATTCCTGTCGGTGGAGTCATCTGTTAGTTTTAGCACACAATAACATTCGAAATATATACATAAAGAAAAGATCACGAGGTAAACATATAAACATATGACACACATACATATAAGTAGAGATCAGAAGGTAACACACATTGTGTCATGACATAATTTAATGTTTGACGTTTTTCTAGAAAGCATATATATCCATCCTTTCACCATAATATCCTATAGGATCGAAAGTACGTCTAGAGGGGGGGGGGGTGATTAGACTACTTGACCAATTAAAAATCTATCCTTTCCCCAATTTTAGTTGTGGGCAGATTTTAGCAATTCTACCAAGTCTAATATCACCCTACACATGCAATTCTAAGAGTGCAGCAGCAGAAAGTAAACCATGGCACATGTAAGTAAGGGAGGGGTTCAGATAAGGCAAACTCAATGGAGACATGGTGATTTTTGGCGTGGTTCTGATAGGGGGTGCTATCGTACATCTATGTTGACGGAGACTTCAACCCTTAGAGGGTAATGCCGCGCGAGTCCATGGAGGGCTCCAACCATGAAGGGTCCATGAAGAAGCAACCTTGTCCATTCCACCATGGCTTCCATCTATAAGTGCATCTACTGCCACCCCTAGTTAGTTTTGGAGTAAGACAAACTTTGTTGAGGGACTACTGTGTTTGTGAGATTCAGAGGAACTACAAAAAAAATACACTTTCATAATGATACGTGTTTGTCACAGCAGGTCACGTTTTCTGTCATGCATGTACATCCATGATGATTTTATGACAGAATCAAGATAGTCATACATGTGCTGTTGTAGAAGTGTTCCATGACATTACCAAAATTATCATTACTGAAGTGTCCACTTCCATGACGATAAATGACGTGTCATGGAGGTGCTTTCGTCAAGGGTAACCGACACATGGCATCCATCGTAAGGTTCACCGTTAAGCTACGGGTCCGGTTTTCGATCCGATAACCCGTTAACAGCCCGGACCAATGGGGATTTTCCACGTGTAAAATTCTCAATGGCCAGAGGAACCACGTGTCGGCTCACCATTGGGACAGATGTCATCCACTCATTGGACAGGAGGCACCTATGATATGTCGACACGTGGCACGACCCAACATAGGCCCATTCCAGTAAAAAGGCCGGCCCGTTTGACTTGGTCAAAAGGTAGCGGGCCGACCCACGAAAGCCTATTAACGACCTGCTCGTATATAGCCCATTTACGACCCGCCAAGTCATGACCCGTTACGGCCTATCCAAATTAAGCCCAGTAGCTACATCTGGGCCGTCCAATATGTTTCCAGCCCGAAGTAACTTCCGGCCCATGTATGGCCCATGACGTCTTTCGGCCCATATGAGGCCCTTTATAACTCTTGGCCCATTAACGGCCCGTGGTAAAACTAACCTGTAATGAACAGTGTACCGCTTTATACCCATTAACGGCCCATTATTCCATTGGGCCGTTTCCAACCCGTGTTATCTTTCGGCCTTCTCAGGGCCCATTTATTCTTGGGCTCATTTCCAGCATTCGGTTACTTACGACCCGTTACTGGCCTTTTCTGCTTGTGGGCCAAATTCAGCCCGTGGTTATAGTCGGCCCGTTAATCTGTTGGGCCGTTTCATAGCGTCATGAAATCGGCCAATTAACAACGACCCGTTATGGTCGGCCCATGAACGAACGATTCCAACTCTAGCCTGTTTACGGCCCATAATGCAGTCTGTTATTGGCCCATGTTTGGCCAATCGATCATACGGCCCGTAGAAGGCCCACTGATGCTACGCCTGTAGAAGGCCCATTGTTTCTATGACGCGTACAAGGCCCATTGATTCTACGGCCTGTAGAAGGCCCATTGTTTCTATGGCCCGTAGGAGGCCCATGGTCACTATAGTAAATATGTAGCCATGGTTATTATGGCCTAGTTTTTAAAAACAGGTTATTGCGGCCACTAGCAAACCGCGGAAAAAGAACTGCACTGACTACAAGCAAATAACACAACAAGGAAATAAATAAGCAAGCAACTTACGCTAGGCTATCACGGCTATTACACATATTACATCCACTAGGCATCAACATTCGCCACCAGTGCAAATATAGGGAAGAAAGCAGCATATCACATACACTGGCTGTCAAAGTTGTCGACCAGTGCAAATAAACGCCGCAACAAAACAAGTCCAGAACTGAAAGCACTTCAGAAGAGCTCAAGAAACAATATCCTGGGTACCCATAATGCTGGAAAGATGGTTAGCAAGCTTATTAACTTTCTCTTGTTTGGCTCTTAAATCCTCCAGCGCTTGTTGTTGCACTAGAAAGTATGCATCTGAATTCCACAGGGACTTCCTCAGTCCTTCGGCTTCGTGTCGTAGCACATCTGATCGATGTCTTTCAACTTGAAGTTGAGACTCAAGAAGACGAACTGATTCAGGCAGCGAGTTCAAGGAGCTTATGCCAGTAGTAGTGGCCAGTAACTCACACACTACATCAAGACAAGACTTTTGGGTTGTCTCACTATCGTCAAGATAGTTTTTACCAGCTTTCTTGGAGACCAACACGGATGTCTCACTATCTTGAACCTTATATGCATTACTTCCTTTACCATTTCATAACGGGGTACTCTTCTCCAATATTTTGTCCGCATTCTAGAGAAACAAGCAGAACATCACAGGTTTACCATGTTGTATATGAAACTCATGTTGGTAAATCAGTTCAGTAGTAAAGTGGATAGGATAACAACATGAAACAAACACATATCTATGTACCATGGTCACTGTATGGTCTATATCATTCTAGTTTTTGTTGCCAAATCAAGATAGAGACACATTTCAAATAATATCTATTTTAAGACAAAGCGGAATAGATAGAATATAAGTGTGGGAAACTATAGAGCAATAACAACACTTGTAATGTGCATGACATGAGAACATAATTGGTTATTCAATTGAAACTAAAATCAACATAGAGCAAGTTACAACAGCAAACCAGTTAAAGAAACAGGTTTAAAACATACCTGTTGCGCAATTGGAGTTTCAATTCCATCCTTCAAATTTGAAAATAGTTGGTATGAGTAAATACAGTGATGCAAGAGCAAAGGAGTATGAACCATAGCTACAGAACCTGACCTGAGAACAATTCTTCTTCTGCTTTAAGCGTTGAGTTAGGATTTGAAGTGGTGGTCCTCATGCTTTGGGCGCTGCAGTTCCCTTACTAAATGCTCGTGTTTGGGTGCTCTGTGGTGGAGACAGTGCCGTGTCAACTGGAACTGGGTTACTATCTGCTGGGGTTGGGGTTAGAAGGGGTGTAGCTGGTTCTCTGTCCAACTGGGTAGGGGTCAATATGCGGGAGTCTAGGCTATGTGTGGTGGGGCTGGTTCTTGGGCAAGTACAACCGTGGTTCTATCTGCATCGACTGGTAGCACTGTCTTTTCCGAAGACCGTGTTGTTACTCTCTTAGATACTGCCATCACCCTCTCCAATTCAAATGGCTAATAAACAAGAAAAGTCATTCAATGTACAGACATTGTATGATAGACATGTGCAATGGGTAGTGGGGAATAAAAGAGGGCATGAAATAATTCACATTTATGTTGTCTAACCAAATAGGATAGCATGACATAATTTCACATATATGATGGCTAACTAAAAAGGATGGAAAGACATAGTTCAGAATATGATGACTATATAAATATGATGACATGATATAACTATATAATGTATTTATTAAATAGGTTGGCATGCCATAATTCACATACATGCCGCCTATGGAAACATGATATCATGATATAATTCACGGATAGAAATACATAATTCAAAATATGATGACTGTAAACACTAAACAGGATGAGATGATATAACTATATGATGTCTTCATTAAATGGGTTGGCATGCCATAATTCAGATAGATGTTGTCTATGTAAACATGATGGCATGATATAATTCAAATATATGATTTATATACTAAGCAAGTAAGCAGATGGCAATCACATATATGATGTAAAAACTAAGCAATGCAAGACAACATGCATGACATGAGTAATATAACCCTGCCAAGTTTGAGCATAGGCCTCAGGGGGGAAATAGGACTGGCCATCTGTCTCTGTATCCTCCTACGAGGAGCTATCTATAACCAGCAAGATGTATGCTTCAGCAGGTAGCATTGTCTACTATGAATACCTTGTTTTCACTCCAGATACTTCCATCACCGCTTCAAATGACTGATGCACAGGAAGAGTAGTTGAATATACAAATGTTGTCGACAAATGGAACACGTAATACAAAAAAAGGATAGCATGATATAATTCACATATATGATGATTGGCTAAACAACATGGCATTGCATAATTCACATATATAATGCCTTGCAACAAAATAGCATTGCATAATTCACATATATAATGTCTTGCAACAAGATGGCATTGCATATTTCACATATATGGTAATTAGACACTAAACAAGTGGCATTCACACAAAGCATGTCTAAACTAAGCAAATGACATAGCAATGCAAGACACCATACACACGATATGAGCAACATAACCCTGCCAAGTTAGAGCATACACCTCGGGGAGAAATAGGGCTGGTCATCTGTCTCTGAATCCTCCTCTGAGGAGCTATCCGTAACCAACGAGATATGCGCTTTGTTAGATAGCATAGTTTGCTCTGAAGACCTTGTTTACACTCTAGAATTTTCGATCACCGTGTCAAATGGCTGATGCACACGAAGAGTAGTTCAATGTACTAACATTGTTGACAAATGTAATACGTAATGAAAAAAAGAATGACATGATATAATTCACATATAAGATGACTGGCTAAGCAGGATGGCTTCGACAAATTCACATATATGATGCCTGACTAAAGATGGCGTTGCATAATTCACATATACAATAAAGAAACTAAACATATGGCATTCACACAAAGCATGTTTAAACTAAGCAGATGACATATTTGATGTATAAATTAGGCAATGCAAGGCACCATATGCATGATATTACCAAAATCAGCATGCCAAGTTAGAGCGAAGACCTCAGGGGGTAAATAGGAGTGTTCTTCTCCTTCTGAATCCCCCTCAGAACAGTTATCTTCCTCTTGATTACAATCCGAAATGGGTGGAGGGGGCTGCCTTTGCTCCCACCATGGAGTGATGTTTGCATGAAATTTTATTGCCACACATGGCTCGTCTCTTTTGCTCTACATGTTCAGTTCCATTGTGTACAATAATCGACATGCATAGGAATACAACATAGTGAGATTATGTAAGGAGTGCATGCAGAAATCCAGAGTGATGGTAGCAACCTGTGGATAGACCCAAAACTAATGATAGTAGGCAAATAATGGCTTTAGTTAAAAAATATAGATAATGGCTTCATTACTATTTGTTTCCCACCCAACATGAAACTCGTAGTAGACACCAGAGATTAACCAGATAGTAGATAGATACTATTGATTGTGGCCCCGATATGTACCCCGCAACCATTTAAAAACTCAAGTTTGGAGCCGACTCAAAGTCTAATTGGTGAACAGGACGATAAAGTAGCATGTAATATTAAGCGAGGCATAACATAAGCAGACACGAAAGAGTGCAACCTCTCTTGCGGACCGGTGTAGTCCTCGAGGTCATCTGCTCGGTTGATGATGGTAATGCAGTTCTTGTGGCTGCCGGCGGCGGGGAAGCAGATCTGAGGCGGCGAAAGACAGTCCGTGTGGCACCCCGGCTCAGAGCAACCGTTTTACCTTGCATTGCCAACCCAGAGATCATGTCTTCTGGCAATACACAACATCTTGGTACAGAAAACAACCGCTTTATTGAAACTAGCGGAAGCATAGTGTGATATTACGTCATGGTGCCTCCTTTTCCGAGTTCTTCTATGCTGTCCTTCGCCATTACAAGCTGCAGGCTCTGCATCTCCATCCCAACTCTGTTCTCCTTCTGTCGATTTTCTCCTACTACTGCAAGGCGCACATCGGGTTGATGCCTTCCATGTTCTTGCTGCGCCACTTCTTCTACCTTCGAGTCACCGGCGCACATACCTCTGCGTGCCCTAGCTTTGTTGCGTACTCCAAAGCCAACGCGATCTCGAAGGCCGGGAAGAGGGCCGATGGCTTCCGGAGCAAGTGGGTCATGCTGGATGCCGGGTGCATCAACTCTTGGCTGGCGCTGCCCATGGAGCAGCCCCAGGCTGACGAGACATGGTCCCGCGCGAAGCTTGACGACCGACGGGCGAAGCTGGTGCTAGAGAAGATGAACGCCGACCTGAAACCGAGCAACCTTAAGGCGGTGAAGGTGACCGGGCCACGCTCCTGAGGGAGTTTCTGGCGCATTGGGTGGCTCCACTTCAGGCGCACTCACGCCCGTTGTGAAGGCTTGGAGATGCGGACGACGATCTCCGCCTGAACTCGGAGGCCCTGGCTGATGAAGATCTGGCTGCAGCTCTCCGCTTTCTGGTTGGAGAGGGCATGGAAGGCCTAGAGGGCGCTCCTGTCCACTTGTTCCTCTGCGACTGGCAACAGGTGGTGGACGCCATGCCCACCTTTGATGGGAGCGGCCTGGTACCGGAGGTGCCTCCTGAGGGCCAGGAGGCGGCGGCGCCCGTGGAATTGTCCTCCGATGATTCCCACGGAGGAGAGGAGGAAGACGAGGAAGAGGAGGAGCGCGACTTGGAGGCGACCACTAAGGAGACGGGGGAGACTTCCCCCTGGCGTAGGGCCAACGTCCTCTGCTCCATGTCGGAAGATGATGAGGCCGACACCAGGCGAGGGGGAGAGGACCCGCCCGTGATCCCGAAGAAGGATAGGTAGGGGCTGATCTCCCGAGGGGCTACCCCGGCACAGGCACTGCCCGAAGCCAGCTCCAGCCCTTCTGGTGCGCCCTCTTCTGTCTCTGGACCTCCCGAGGCTGCGCCCTGCAAGAGGCTCTCGTGCTTTAAGCTCGGCAGGAGGCCGCAGGAACATGCCGTGATTGACCAGTAAGTACTCAGACTCTGCTTTGCTCTTGTTTCTGCTATCAGGGCTTAACATCCTCCATTACTTGGGTAGGCTACCGCCCGCGGCGAAGAGGCTGAAGGGGGACATGGTGGCTCCACTTGGGGCAAGCTCACCCGTCATGGCCGCGCCTTCGCCTATGGGAAGGGGAGGCAGTGGAGCTCGCACCTCCCCTGCCCGGTCGTCCTCGCGAGGCCAGGAGGGGTGCTCTGGTGGGGTGTCAACCCCCGTGGCCCCGCTGACTCTGGAGGCGCCGGCGCTTGATGCTCTCGCTAAGGTTGCCAAGGCTCAGGAGCTCCCAGCCTCCCAGGCCGTGATTACGCTGCTGTCTCCTCCTCCTGCTCCACTGGTTCCTAATTCCTCTGACTCCTCCACCATCTTGGACCGTGCTGCTGCTGACCTGGGTCAGCTGCGGGAAGATCTCCGGGGCGCCAACCCCCGCCTGGTGGCCGGTTGCATGGAGCTGATCTCTGGCTGGGCTCGCTCTGACACCTTCGTTCGAGCGGCGCTAAGCCAGGCTGTGGCAGCTTCTGAGGAGGAGAAACACGTCGCCACCGAGGCCATAGCTACTCATGACGTGGCGTTGAAGGATGCTTCAATCGTCCAGGAACGTTGCAAGGCGCTGGAGAATGAGCTACAGGGCCTGCGCGACGAGCTCGCCAAAGAGGTTGGCGACCGCCAGGCGAAGGAGGAAGAGATGAAGGCTCGGGAGGCCGCCATCGGGGATCACGACGCTGAGCTGTCCGCTGACCGCAGCCGTCTGAAGACACTGGAGCAGAAGCTGAAGGTGGAGAAGGCTGAGTTGGACGCCAAGGCGAAGGTCTTGGCCGAGGATCGCGTGGCCTTCCCGGATTACGAGGAGAGATCTTGCAGGGCGCTTAAGTCGCTTTATGATGATGGTTTGGAGAAGACGCTGGCCGGAGCTACGGACGGCCCCGCCAAGCTGCTTCCCTTCCTGGTCGAAGCGCTTGAGGAGGTCGTGACCGACATCGGCCCCATGGTAGAGGCTAAATCTCGCGTCCTTTCCTCCGCAGCGCTGACGCGGATCCTTAGCCATGTCTACCTTCGCAACCCCGACTCCAATCTTGACGATCTGCTGGGGCATGTGGACGCCTAGCGCTCCGCCGCTGCTGCTGAAGCTGTGAAGGGCCATGCGGAAGCCTTGCTGGTGAAGTGCCGCGCCTTCGCCACTGCGCCCAAGGCAGGTGCTGTTGGTTCCGCGGCCTGGGGAGGTGGAGCTGACAAGCGCGGCTCCTCCATGGAGGCGGGGCTCCTGGCGAATGATGGCGCTGCTCAAGGGTGATCTCCTCGCGACTTCTTTCCTGTTTCAACTCTTGCAACACAAACCGTGCCTCGTGGAGGCGTTTAAACTTGTGTTTGGTATCATGAGGACAATTTATGGTTTGTAATATTTGCTTCTAAATTTGCGAGATTTTGCGGTTTCCTTCCTATTTGCTTTGTGTTCTACGTTGGCAGGGCCCGGCCCCGCGCATATCTCAGCCGCCGTTAGCCCCGACCGGATCACCAGGACGGGACCAAGGAGTGAGGGGCTACGTGGCAAGTTAGGCTCCTAAGTCGCGATGCTCAGAAGTCCCCCTTGACGTGCAAACAACAAATAGGGAGGGGGTGTAGGAGTAGATCTGTCGCTCTACGTCGGCAGGGCCCGGCCCCGCGCATACCTCAACCGCCGTTAGCCTTTCGGAACTAAGGAGTGAGGGGCTACGTGACCAGTTAGGCCCCTGAGTCGCAATGCTCAGGAGTCCCCCTTGATGCTCGAAGGTCTTCATACCTTGGCTCTGCTTAGGGAGGGGCTCGCGATGACCAGGTCCGGGGGACCTTGCTGGGTGGCGTGCGCTCGGGCGTGACCCGGGCGCAGCCCCCATGTCCAGCCCCCTCGCGTGGCGCTCCTGAGGGGAGGTGTTGCGATGAGGCCATACACTGAGCTCTGGGCTCCTTGAGGTTGATACAGCCACGGGCTGCCCCCAGTTGTTTATCACCAGTGCGGAGCATAGCGCTTCCGTATGTGTACAGGCATAGCCGCTCCTCGGCAGTGTCGTCAACCAGCGCAGAGCATGGTGCTTCCACTGGTACGTGGGAGGGGGCCCCCCTCCGGGAGGAGCCCCCGGGGTGTGTACAGCCCCGCCCTGACACGTGGGCGGCACGGTAGGGCTAGACGAGGTGTATCTAGGCACTCGTGAGCCAGCGCGGGACTCACGAGGCCCTACCTCAAGGCAGGTTGTGCCTGATCTTGAGCCTTGGGCGGTTTAGTGTTCAAGCAAGGTGGTTAGATACAAATGCTCTACGTCGTCAGGTCCCGGCCCTCGAGCGAGCTCAACCACCGCTAGTATGCCAGGTCGCGATGCCGTGGACAAGGCCAGGGGGTGAGGGCTGGAGAGCCAGTAAGAGCTCCTGAGTCGCGATGCTCGGGCGCCCCCTTTTAACGTGCAAGCGATTTACATGAGGGAGAAAAAGGGGCCGTAGTAGGCAGGAAATGATAATCATGTGCAGGTTAAGCATGAAAGGCAAACCAACTTGGATAGATGCAGGAAGGATACATGCCACTGGGTCAGGCCCGAGCGGCTTGGGGATGATGCAGCCCGAGGGGCACCCCCAGCAAGGTGAACTAAATACATAAGCAAAAGGGATACATGCCGCAGGGACAGACCCACGCGACCTAGGAATAATGCGGCCCCGAGGGCGCTCCCAGCTGAAATGGAACTCGAAAATATGTCACTTGCTACCATTGTAGAGCGGGTGTTGAAGTAGCTGGCGAAGCGCGGTGAAGAGGCCGATCCTCACGAGCCACCAGAGCCTTGTGCCTCAGGAGGCTCTGGGGGTCCGGGCGGCTCCTCGAGGACCATCTCCATCTCTGCCAGGACCGTGTGGTGCCTGGCCTCCTGAGCTTCCAGAATGCTCCGCATAAGACGCTGGTGAGCAACAACCACGTTCGGCAGGACGGAAGTCATGCGAACGTAGCTGTGTGGCGGACCCTTGCAACGTCCCACACACGAAGGCCAGAAACGCTCCTGAGACACGACTCGGTTGAGCCCTAGGTAGTCGATGCAGACACGCAGCCCGCCATCCTCGCCTGGATGGGGAGCTACGCTAGGTAGGCGGCGATCGCCACGTATGACTCTTGATTCCTGCAGCTCCTGAGTGACCTTGGTGATGAACTCCTGAGGGTTGGGCCCTCCTTGCCCCATGCCTTCCTGAGGGAAACGTGCCGCGTAGAACGCCTCCAAGTGGTGCCCGAGCGCCTCCCTCGTGATCTTGGCAAAGTCTGAGGCCCTCCAGGAGAGATCCCCCGAGACTTGCCCGAGGATGGTGCCGGGCGCGCCTTCCTATGCGACAGAGGGAGGCGCCCCTTGCACAGGCGCAGATCCTGACGCGGCACCTCCGGAGATGCCTACCTCCTGCGGCCTTGAGCTGGGTGATGTCTTCTTCTTCTTAGGAACTGCCTCAGGAGGGTTCTCACTCTTGCTGTCCGGGTCCTCGACTGATGCAGTTTGGAAGGCACGCTCGAGAGAGCACACCGCATCCTTCTCTTCGCAGGGGACTGTAATGATTCCGCCGCTTCCCGACATCTTGAGGACATTGTAACCATGGTGAGTTACTGCCATGAACTTGGCCAGGGCTGGGTACCCGAGGATGGCATTGTATGGCAGACGAATGTGGACAACATCGAAGTCGATGAGCTTGGTACGGTAGTTCTTGCGCTATCTGATGTTGACAGGGAGGCGAACCTGCCCTATCGGAGTGGTGGAGCCGTTAGTGACTCCTGAGAAAGGCTTGGTTGGCTGAAGTTGATCATATGGCACTTGGAGATTGTTGAATGTCTCGACGGACAGAACGTTGAGTCCTGCGTCGTCATCGATGAGGGTCCTGGTAACCTGCACATTGCTGATGACTGGGGAACAAAGCATTGGGAGGACACCAGTAGTAGCCGCACACTGGAGCTGATCCACTGAGCTGAACGTGATGGTGCACGTGGACCACCTGAGAGGGCGCGTGGCCTCGAGCTTGGGAAGGACTACATTCACCTCGCGAGCAAACTGCTTGAAGATGCGCTGAGAGGCTGGGGCCAGGGCACCACCCAGGATGCAAGCGATAGCACGTGGCTCCTGGAAGCCCCCAACCCCCTCGTCCTAGTGGTGGTCGTCATTCCTTCTTGGCGGTGGTGGCATAGGAGGAAGGCCCGCGTTGCCCTGCGGGCGATCCTCGCGAGGCTGATCCCTCCAAGCCCCCTCGCGAGGCTGGTCCTGCCAGCGATCTTCACGAGGTCAGTCACGCCACTCCTGGTGAGGGCCTCGGTCGTCCCATCGTCCTCCACCTCTTCCTCCTCCTCGGCCGTAACCCCGGTCGCTGTGCTCGAGGCGTCGACCGATGCGTCCTTCTCGAACGGCTTTGAGTTACTGGCATTCGTTGGTGCTGTGGGTGTAGAGGTTGTGGTAGGCGCAGAATCGGGTACCCTTGGACGACTCCGGCTGGTCCCTGCCACGCTTCGTGTCTGGTTCTGCTGCAAGCACATCTACTCCTTTGCACTTCACGTCCTTGGCCTTGGCTTTCTTTTCTTCTAGGTCAGCAGCTGGAAGCTCGAGAAGGGAGAGGCGCCCCTCCTCAGCCCTTGCGCACTTGGTCGCCAGGTTGAACAACTCCAGAGATGTGCACAGGTCCTCGTGGATAGCCAGCTCCTCCTTCATCTTGACGTCGCGGACACCGTCAGAGAACATTGAGATGATGGCCTCCTCGGTCACCTTGGGAATCGTGTCTGGTTCTATTGAAGCGCTGGATGTACTTCTGCAAGGTCTCTCCAGGCTGCTGCTTGATGCGACGTAGGTCACCCATGACTGGAGGACGGTCACGAGTGCCCTGGAAGTTGGCGATGAAGCGAGTGCACATCTCTTCCCAAGAGGAGATCGAGCCGGGAGGGAGGTTCAGGAGCCAGGTGTGGGCACCATCCTTGAGCGCCATGGGAAGCCAGTTCGCCATGACCTTTTTTGTCTCTGTTGGCCACCTCGATGCCCAGCTCGTAGAGCTGCAAGAACTCCGTGGGGTCAGCAGTGCCGTCGTAACGAGGAGGCAGATCCGGCTTGAACTTGCCCGGCCAGGCGACATTACGTAGCTTGGTGGTGAAGGCGCGACAGCCGGCAGTGGCCACCGAAGCCCTTTGCAGATGCGGGGCTTGCTCTTGGAGGTTCCCGCGTGCTGCCGCCAGGGGCAGCGCGGGGTCTTGACGTGCTAGCGCAGGGATGCGGTCTTGACGTGCTGGAGCGGGGAGCACGCGAGCGCCTTCTTGAGGCCGAGGGATCTCTTGGCAGGTCCTTTCCTGCCGGGCTGGCGCTGGATGCGGTGGGTCTCGTCCAGGAGCCGCGCGCCTTGGCGCCAGGGAATCTTCTTGGGGAGGAGGTGGCAGAGGCACCTCCCGAGCTGCGTCGCCCATCCAGGACGGAGGGCGAGGCAGCGAGAGGGATGGCGCAGGAGAGCCCCTACGGCACTGACGAGCTCGGTGATGTGAGCGAGCCACTCCTCGTAGAGGTCGTCGACGGGGCAGTAGTGCAGGAGCTCACGTGCCAGGAGTAGCGCGGCCTACGCGTTCGTGGGAGCGCGATGAGCATGAGACGATGAACCAGCTGGAGTTAGCGACGGAGTGGCGGTGCGGCCTTCCCGCTGCACCGAGGGATGCAACGACGACACCTGATGCTCGTTCCCCGCCGGGCCAGTGGCAGCGTTGGCGGCAGGCGACGGAGAACGACGGGGAGGCCCACCGACGGGAGCCGTCTGGGCGACACGGGCGGTGAGAGCAGCCCGACGCTTGGCGCGAGCTCGGCGAGCGTCTGCCATGGATGCAAAGAACGATGGAATGTGGGACAACGGAAGAAAGATTCCGGCGCACCCCTACCTGGCGCGCCAAATGTCGGATATCGGGTTCCGGCAAAACCCTTAAGGTTCAAACTCTGGGGTGCGCGCGAAGATCTTCCCCCTACCGATCCATGTCCCAACGCCTCGCTGCGAATCTAAGCTACATGATGAACAACACGAGGGACAAAAGGTTTATACTAGTTTGGGCCACCGTTGTGGTGTAATACCCTACTCTAGTGTGTGGTGTGGTGGATTGCCTCTAGGGCTGATGATGAACAGTACAGAGAAAGAACAACCTCGCGAGAGGTGTTCTTCAGCAGGTGTGGTGTTCTACTTGGGATGGATCTTTCTGCCTCTAGATGAGATGATCCCTACTGTGGTGGCTAGCTCTATATATAGAGGCCCTGGTCCTCTTCCCAAATATTGAGCGGGAAGGGAGCCAACAACGGCCTTTTTGAAGGCGAACAACTAGTACAAGTTATCCTGACTAAAGTTGGTCTTCGAATGCCAAAGGCACTGGCGATGACGCCGTCTTGGGCTCCACGGTGACCTCCATCTTGCCGCTCTGCTGGTCTTGGTCTCGTTGCACCGATATGGTAACCTTTTCCTGATGCCTCGGTACTCCGCGCCTGCGCTTGCCCCCTTTGTACCAAAGAGGAAACGAGGACACTGCACCCGCCTAGCGCCCACCTGGTCTTGATCGTCATGGCTTGTGTCATGAGCACCTCGCGAGGTACCCCTGCCTTGATCTCTCTGTCTCCTCGTGAGCATGCCTGGTGAGGCCGCCCCTGAGGAAGCCTTGCATCGTCCGCCCCGCGAGGCTTGGCCCCTCGTGAAGGTCTTGAGCTTGGGTTGACAAAGACGGCCCGTACTGGGCCACTGCTTGATCCACGCCGCAGGCCGCAGGCAGGGAAGTCTGGGGACCCCCGTTCCCAAAACGCTGACAAAAGCTCAGAAAAGATCAGCCTCATTGGATCAAGGAAAAACATACTTGCTGTGTAAAGTGGCCATTCTGTCCAGAATAGAAATGATTTTCTGTAGAAAAATATTCCAAAAAGTTATGCAATATTTTTCTCAGGGAGGTGCCTTAGGGTTCAAAGAATATTTGGGAAGTTTCTCAGGATTTTAGGAGCAATAAAAATGAGGGTTGCTTTGGAGCATACTTGTCTGAAGTGAGTTTAAGAGAAGAAAATGAATAATTTTCCTTTATGAAAAATATTCCTTGGGTCATTTTTGGAATTTTTCAGAGAAAGAAAGTTGAGTTAGGGGTGGATGGGCCACTTGGGTGAAAATAAAGGGTAGGCCCAAGTGTTCAAGTCCATTTGAATTGATTCAAAACTCCAAATCCAAAGCAAAGGCAAAAGAAAGTTCGGAAAAAGAGAGAAGGCAAATCCAGGCTATCACAAACCTCCCCCACTTAGGATGAATCTCGTCCTCGAGATTCAGTTTCTTGGGAAAACAATTCTGGATAGGTTGTGCTTAAAAATTCCTCTATTTCCCAGGCGCTTCTTCCTCGGTGTGATGCTTCCAGTGAACCTTATAAAACTTGATCACCTTACTGCGTGTGACCCTTCCTGCTTCATCCAATATTCTGCACGGTCTCTCCTCATAGGTTAAATCCTTGGAAAGCTCAATTTCTGACATATCAGTCCTCTTCTCGGGTGGTGAAATACACTTTCTCAGTTGTGAGACGTGGAACACATTGTGTACTTCCGACAATTCTCGTGGCAATTCCAACTAATAAGCAACTGTGCCAACTCTGGTCATGACTGGGCACAGATAAATATATCTTGGTGCCAATTTGCCTCGGGTCTGAAATCGCTTGATTCCCTTCATGGGCGTGACTCGGAGATACACATGTTCTCCGGGCTCAAAACTGACTTGCTGGTGTTTGGCATCATAATCACTCTTCTATCGTGTGTTAGCTAACTGCACTCTATCTCGGATTTCCTTGACTTATTTCTCTGCCTCCAATATTACATCAATTATGAAAATACGACTGTCTCCGGTCTGGGACCAGTTTAATGAAGTGCGGCACTTACGACCGTACAAAGCTTTATACTGCGACATCTTCAGACTCATTTGGAAACTTTTGTTGTAGGAGAATTCTACATATGGCAGACAATCTTCCCACTTGGGTCCATGGGCCAAAGCACATGCTCGAAGCATGTCTTCAAGGATTCGATTTACCCGCTTAGTCTGACCGTCTGTCTGTGGGTGATAGGTTGTGCTGTATTTGAGGGCTGTCCCCAAAGCTTGATGGAGTCGGGACCAGAAGGCAGATGTAAAGAGTGAACCTCGGTCTGAAGTGATTGTTCTTGGCACTCCATGCAGACTGACAATCCGAGACACATATAATTGTGCAAGTTGATCAGCTCGATATGTGGTGCGGATGGGAATAAAATGAGCAACTTTAGTCAGCGTGTCCACTATGACCCATACTGCATCATTGCCCTGGTGGGTCCGGGGTAGACCGGTGACAAAGTCCATGAAGACATCATCCCATTTCCATTGCGAGACGGGTAGAGGTTGGAGAAGTCCAGCGGGTTTCTGGTGTTCGACCTTTACTTTGTTGCATATGTCGCAACAAGCGACAATATATGCGATGTCCTTTTTCATTCCATCCCACCAAAATATCTGTCGAAGGTCTTCATACATTTCGGTACCTCCAGGGTGTATTGAATACGAGGATTCGTGTGCTTCTGCCAAAATCTTCTTTCTCAGGTCTACTTGCTGGGGTACACATATCCGTCCTCGAAACCTGAGTGTACCTTGCGCTTCCTCAGAGAAATCCTGAGTCTTGCCTTCTTGTAGATGTATGAGATGACCTTGTAGAATTTTGTCGTCAGCCTAGGCCATACGAATCCCATCCTCGAGAGTATGAGTTACTTCCAAAATATTTGCAAGGCCGACGTTTACAATTACCAAGTTAAGCTGAGCAATCTCTTGTTGGAGTTGAGGAGGCAAGGACTCCATCATGGCATTTAAACTGGCAGGCTTCCGATTGAGGGCATCAGCAACCAAGTTAGCTTTTCCCGGATGGTAATTTATTCCCAGATCATAGTCCTTTACCAACTCGAGCCATCTTCGCTGTCGAAGGTTTAAGTTTGGCTGAGTAAATATATATTTAAAACTCTTGTGGTCGGTAAATATCTCTAAATTTTTAAAACTCCAATGAGGTAATGTCTCCAAATTTTTAGAGAGTGCACAACAGCGGCCAACTCCAAATCGTGCGTAGGATAATTCCCTTCGTGGGGTCGTAGCCGGCGAGATGCGTAGGCTACAACCTTGCCATCTTGCATGAGTACGCATCCAATACCTTTTCTGGAGGCGTCACAATACACATCAAAGCTACGGTAAATGTCTGGGAGAGTCAGTATCGGTGCTGATGTTAATATGTTTTTAGCTCGTTAAAGCTCTTCTCACAGTCCTTAGTCCATTCAAACTTCTTATCTTTCTTGAGGAGCTCTGTCATTGGCTTGGCAATCTTGGAAAATCCTTCGATGAACCGGCGGTAATATCCGGCTAATCCAGGAAAACTCTGAATTTCAGATACAGTTGTGGGTGTTGCCCAATCAAGCATGTCTTTCACTTTGCTGGGATCCACAGCTATGCCTTCCGCTGAAAGAATATGTCCCAAAAACCCAACTTGTTTGAGCCAAAACTCACACTTGCTGAATTTTGCATATAGCTGATGGTCACGGAGTCTGTGTAAGACTACTCGGAGGTGTTTCTTGTGTTCTTCGTCACTTTTGGAGTATATGAGAATGTCATCGATGAAAACCACCACAAACTTATCCAAGAAATCCATGAATACCTTATTCATCATATGCATGAAAAAGTCAGGGGCATTTTTGATACCGAAATACATCACAGTGTATTCATAGAGACCGTATCGGGTAATGAACGCGGTCTTAAGGATATCTTCCTTCTTGATCTTGATCTGATTGTATCTGGCCCTTATATCAATCTTGGAAAATAATTTTGCCCCACTGAGTTGATCGAATAAATCATCAATCCTTGGCAGGGGGTATTTGTTCTTGATGGTGACATCGTTCAATCGATGGTAATCCACACACATTCTGAGTCTGCCGTCTTTCTTGTCCACAAATATTGCGGGTGATCCCCATGGTGATGATCTTGGGTGGATATATCCTTTCTAAAGCATATCATCAAGCTGGTTCTTTAATTCCATGAGTTCAGACGAAGGCATCCAATAATACTTTATGTATAATGGTGCTGTCCTGGGCACAAGATCAATTGCAAACTCAAGCTCTCGGTCTGGTGGCATTCCTGGTAATTCCTCGGGGAATACATCGGGAAATTCACTGACCACATGAATTAAATTCAATTCTTCAGCTACAACAGTGAAGACCAGTTCTCTTTAGGTATACTTCAGCGGGCATAGAATTTTATGGATTTCCCTTCCTGACTCGTCAAGGTGACTTCTCGGGTCGCACAGTTGATGCACACTTGATATTGGGTCAACCAGTTCATTCCCAAAATAACATCCAACTTGGCAGACTCGATGACTATCAAAGCCATTGGAAAACGGACTCCCTTGATATCAATTTCCACATTTTGGCACCCCAGATTGCTTTTGAGCACGGATCCCGGGGATTGAACCATCATACTTTTCCCCAAAATCGAGCAAGGAAATTTGTTTCGGGCAACGAAACTCCGAGAAACAAAATAGTGGGAAGCCCCAGAGTCAAATAAAATTATTGCGGGTATGTTATTAATAGGGAACATACCAATGATGACTTCGGGGTTTTCCTGGGCTTTGTCTGCGGAGATGTGATGAACTTGCCCTAGGACAGTCTTCTGGGCAGGGTATGGCCCCATGTGGTTGACTTACGTCCGGAACGGGGCATTTGACTTCTTGGGACACTGTCTGGTATAAAGTCCGGTCTGTCCACAATTAAAGCAGGAGTTGTTCCGCTGACCCTCCTTACGCACTGGACTAGTCACGACATTTTTGACTTGGGTAGTGGTCTTGTTCACATTCTGCTGCCCATTTGGTTTGTACTCCACTTGAGTCTTCTGCCAGGTACGGGCCTTCTGCACGGGCTGTCCGTCCTTCTTAGGCTTGAATTTACGCTTGTGGTCATTATTTGCGGGTTGGTTGTCATTCACAAGCTTGTGCTCCCTTTCTGCGATGAGGGCCTTGTTTACCAAAGACTGAAAATCTGGAAAGTCGAGCTTGCAGAGAGTACACCTGAGGTGTTGATTTAATCCTCCAAGGAACATGTTGATCTTCCTTTCTTCTGTGGCCACATCATAGAGAGAATAACGGGCCAGATGGTTGAATTTGTGCACATATTCACTTATTGACAGATTTCCTTGAGTGAGACCGAGGAATTCGCATTGCTTGACCTTCATGATACCAACTGGAATATGGTACTTGCGGAATTGGTCCTTGAAATTAGTCCAAGTGATTTCTTCGCCCATAGGCCACATAGCTTTAACATTATCCCACCATATAGCAGCGGCTCCTTCAAGATAGTGGGTAGCAAACGGAACCTTGTCAACTTCTTCAGTATGAGCAATTTCAAGCTTCTTCTCAATAGTTCGTAACCAATCATTTGCTTCCAAAGGGTCAACCACTAGACTGAAACTGGGAGGCTTAGTCCTTTGAAAATCTGACAACTTTGAGTGATAACCATTTTGATTTCCATTCTGCCCAACCATAGCTTGCACACTTTTCAACAGCTCAATCGGATCGTTGTTCCTTCTTTCTTCAAACATGCGCATAATTTTTTCAGTGGAGGGTGGATTTGGCGGTGGAGGCGGTGGTTGCGGATACGGCTCGCGGGAGTGTCCTGCCTGTCTTTCTGAGCGACTGAGGGAGTCCTGGATTAGGGGGTGTCCGGATAGCCGAACTATCACCTTTGGCCGGACTCCTGGACTATGAAGATACAAGATTGAAGACTTCGTCCCGTGTCCGGATGGGACTTTCCTTGGCGTGGAGGGCAAGCTTGGCGATACGGATATGTAGATCTCCTACCATTGTAACCGACTCTGTGTAACCCTAACCCTCTTCGGTGCCTATATAAACCGGAGGGTTTTAGTCCGTAGGACGAACAACAATCATACCATAGGCTAGCTTCTAGGGTTTAGCCTCTCTGATCTCGTGGTAGATCTACTCTTGTACTACCCATATCATCAATATTAATCAAGAAGGAGTAGGGTTTTACCTCCATCGAGAGGGCCCGAACCTGGGTAAAAACATCGTGTCCCTTGTATCCTGTTACCATACGCCTAGACGCACAGTTCGGGACCCCCTACCCGGGATCCGCCGGTTTTGACACCGACATTGGTGCTTTCATTGGGAGTTCCTCTGTGTCGTCATCTTTAGGCCCGATGGCTCCTCCGATCATCAACAACGATGCGGTCCAGGGTGAGACTTTTCTCCCCGGACAGATCTTCGTATTCGGAAGCTTTGCACTCCGGGTCATTTCGCTTGGCCATCTGGAGCAGATTGAAAGCTACGCCCCTGGCCATCAGGTCAGATTTGGAAGTTTGAACTATACGGCTGATGTCCGCGGAGACTTGATCTTCGACGGGTTCGAGCCACGGCCAAGCGCGCCGCACTGTCATGATGGGCATGATCTAGCTCTGCCGCCAGACAGTGCCCTGGAGGCCGCACCAGTGTCCGCTCCGACCCTTTGCTCGGAGCCGACTGCGCCGATCGAGGACGGATGGCTGGACACCGCCTCGGGGGCTGCTATCTCTATGGCGATTGAGCCGAACACCAACCCTGTCCTTTGCGAAGCTCGTGACTCCAAGGTGTCGGACTCCTCTCCGGACTCCGAACCTTCCACGCCCCTGCCAATCGAATTCGATTGGGCGCCGATCATGGAGTTCACTGCCGCGGACATCTTTTAGCACTCGCCCTTGGGCGACATCCTGAATTCACTAAAGTCTCTCTCTTTATCGGGAGAGCCCTGGCCGGAGTATGGCCAGGAAGGTTGGGATGCGAACGACAAAGAAATTCAAAGCCCACCCACCAGCCACTTCATAGCCACTGTCGATGATTTAACCAACATGCTTGACTTCGACTCCGAAGACATCGACGGTATGGACGATGATGCAGGAGACGACCAAGAACCAGCGCCTACAGGGCACTGGAAGGCCACCTCGTCATACAACATATACATGGTGGACATCCCAAACGATGGGAATGGCGATGGAACAATGGAGGATGACCCCTCCAAGAAACAGCCTAAGCGTCGGCGTCAGCGGCGCCGCTCTAAAACTCGCCATAGCAAAAACGGCGATTCCGGCACCGGAGATAATAACACCCCGGACAGTGCCGAAGACAACCCCCTCTAGCAGGATTCAGCGCAGAAGGATGGAGAAGCCAACCCTCATGAGAGAGCGGCAGACAGAGAGGTAGAGGACGATAATTACATGCCTCCCTCCGAAGACGAGGCAAGCCTCGACGACGACGAATTTGTCGTGCCTGAGGATCCCGTCGAACAGGAGCGTTTCAAACGCAGGCTTATGGCCACGGCAAGCAGCCTAAAGAAAAAGCAGCAACAGCTTAGAGCTAACCAAGACTTGCTAGCTGACAGATGGACCGAAGTCCTTGCGGCCGAAGAGTATGAACTCGAACGCCCCTCCAAGAGCTACCCAAAACACAGGCTGCTACCCCGATTAGAGGAGGAAGCACCTAAACCTACATCACCAATGCATGATACAGCCTCTCGGCCACCTCGTGGCCGCGACAGAGAGGCCTCTCGGCCCTCCACTCAAGCCGCACCCCAGCGCCGCTCAAAAAATACCAAGGCACAGGGAAGTGCGCCAGACCTGCGAGATATATTGGAGGACAGGGCAAGGCAAACAAGATCGATCTATGGATCGCGTGGGTGCCCCACTACACATGACGATAACCGTCACGCCAGATATGGCAATTCTGGCCGGGACGAACACAGTAGACAAAGCTCATTTGAGCTGCGTCGTGATATAGCCCAATACAGAGGCGCCGCACACCCACTATACTTCACAGATGAAGTGATGGATCATCAAATCCCTGAGGGTTTCAAACCCATAAACAATGAATCATATGATGGCACAACAGATCCTGCGGTCTGGATCGAGGACTATCTCCTTCACATCCACATGGCCCGCGGTGATGACCTACACGCCATCAAATACCTCCCACTCAAGCTTAAAGGACCAGCTCGGCATTGGCTTAACAGCTTGCCAGCAGAGTCAATTGGTTGTTGGGAAGACCTGGAAGCCGCATTCCTCGATAATTTCCAGGGCACTTATGTGCGACCACCAGAGGCCAATGACCTAAGCCACATAATTCAGCAGCCAGAGGAATCGGCCAGACAATTCTAGACACGGTTCCTAAACAAGAAAAATCAAATCGTCGACTGTCCAGATGCAGAGGCCCTTGCAGCCTTCAAACATAACATCCGCGATGAGTGGCTTGCCCGGCACCTAGGACAGGAAAAGCCGAAATCCATGGCAGCCCTCACAACACTCATGACCCGCTTTTGCGCGGGAGTGGACAGCTTGCTAGCTCGTAGTAACAACATGACCAAGAGCCCTGGTAATTCAGATACCAAGGACAGCAACGGCAGGTCGCGTCGCAACAAGCACAAGCGCCGCATTAACGGCGACAATGCTGAGGATATGACAGTCAATGCCGGATTTTAGAGGCTCTAAACCCGGTCAGCGGAAAAAGCCATTCAAAAGAAATACTCCGGGCCCGTCCAATTTGGACCAAATACTCGATCGCTCGTGCCAGATACACGGCACCCCCGAAAAACCAGCCAACCACACCAACAGGGATTGTTGGGTGTTCAAGCAGGCAGGCAAGTTAAATGCCGAAAACAATGACAAGGGGCTACATAGCAACGACGAGGAGGAGCCCCGGTCGCTGAACAACAGAGGACAGAAGGGCTTCCCCCTACAAGTGCGAACGGTGAACATGATATACGCAACCCACATACCCAAAATGGAGTGGAAGCGTGCACTAAGGGACGTATATGCGATGGAGCCAGTCACCCCAAAGTTCAATCCGTGGTCCTCCTGCCCGATCACTTTTGATCGAAGGGACCACCCCACTAGCATCCGCCATGGCAGATTCGCCGCATTGGTTCTAGACCCAATCGTTGATGGATTTCACCTCACTAGAGTCCTGATGGACGGCGGCAGCAGCCTGAACCTGCTTTATCAGGACATAGTGCGCAAAATGGGCATAGACCCCTCAAGGATTAAACCCACAAAGACGACCTTTAAAGGCATCATACCAGGTGTAGAGGCCAACTGTACAGGCTCAGTGACACTTGAAGTGGTCTTCGGATCCCGGATAACTTCCGAAGCGAGGAGTTAATCTTTGACATAGTCCCGTTCCGCAGCGGCTATCACACACTGCTCGGACGAACTGCATTTGCAAAGTTCAATGCGGTGCCGCACTACGCATACCTCAAGCTCAAGATGCCAGGCCCTCAAGGAGTCATTACGGTCAACGGAAACACCGAACGCTCTCTCCGAACGGAGGAGCATACGGCGGCCCTCGCGGCGGAAGTACAAAGCAGCCTCTCAAGGCAACTCTCGAGTCCGGCTATTAAACGTACGGACACCGTCAAGCGCGCTCAGAGTAACCTACAACAAGACCGCCTGGCACGTTCCGAGCACGCGTAGCAATGCGGCCCCAACCCCAGCCCTCGCGAAATTGCGAAACCATTACTACACATACATAATTATGCTCTGGAAATACCATGGGCATAGGGGGAGGGGCACGACCACGGCAAGCCCAGAATGCGGCTCAACCGCACCAGGGGCTCCCGATTGTGTCATTTTTTTCTTACTTTCAAGACTCTGTTCTCAAGAAGCCCTGTCCGGCAGTAGAATCGCCGAACACACGATGCAACAACCAGGGAAGCAGAAGGCTACGTCGAAGTGTCTAGGTGGTCTCTATAACGAGCAGTATACTTGTTTCACATATCATCCTGCAGCTCGCCTCTGGAGGGGGACAGGTCAAATAGTCCCGTCCATTGCTTATCGCACTATTTGTATCGTTCTGCTTTTACCGCAGCCTTTTTGAATAAACAATACATAGCTTCTGCCTATTATCGCATTCCTTTTTTTCTATATATGTTCACTTATGACATATTGCATCCGTACACTTTGGTACGACCAAATACACCAGGGGCTTAAGTACCCCAAAATATGGTGTGATAAGTCCGAACACTTTCACAAGTGCGGAACCCCGAACTTATAACATTATATGCATCGGCTCCGAATCATGTCTTGGGTCAATAGTTGGGTTTGCCCGGCTCCCATGTTTTGGTACCTTACGTTCCGTTATATCGGCTATGGTAGCGCTGGGAGAACCACTGTGATTGTGCCCCGGTTGAGCTGGGTTAAGCACCTCAGTGGAGAAAGCTAAAACTGACCGTCATGATAGGGCGAGAGCCGGTTGCTGTTCGAGAGGTTTTCGAGTCCCTAAAGACTTATGCCGCTTAGAGCGAGGAGTCGGCTTTGTCCGGCCCAGGCGTGGATAGCGCCTCGAACTCGGTCTTCCGAATACTAGGGGCTTCGCCGAAATTTAAAATTATAGAATTCTATGGCTAAGTGAGAGTGTTCAAGCATTATAGTCCGGTTGCCTCGTTCGTTGTGTTGAGCGCCTCCTTCGAAGGACCCAAGAATGGGAAAAAGAGCGCTCAAGTTTATCTCGAACACCCCAGCACTCGTGGCATGGGGGCAAAAGCCGACGACTCGCCATCTCTCAAATTTAATAAACGGCCGCACAGAAGGTAATATTTTAAATTCACAAGCGTTGCTTAGCGCATATGAACAAGTTTTCAGCGCACAAGATAAAAAATGCGAGTTTACTCAAAAATTACATCTTTGGAGCATTCACCCGCTATA
The DNA here is from genome assembly GCF_002162155.2 of Triticum dicoccoides. NCBI lineage: Eukaryota > Viridiplantae > Streptophyta > Magnoliopsida > Poales > Poaceae > Triticum > Triticum dicoccoides. The sequence continues at coordinate 479,415,545 of NC_041385.1, forward strand.
AGGCGGGCACCCTTCAGGACGCCCTCATAATACATCTCGGGCTTGCGATACTCCCTACCTAGCGGTGGTCTGTCCGTCACAAGCTTCTCAGCGTCCATCTTGCCCCAGTGCACTTTAGCACGGGCAAGGGCCCTACGGGCACCTTCGATGCAGACGGAGCACTTGACGACTTCAATCCATGGACAGGCGTCCACCAGCCGCCTCACCAGCCCGAAGTAGCTCCCAGACATGGCTTCCTTAGGCCACAACCGAACTATGAGGCCCTTCATGGCCTGTTCGGCCACCTTATGGAGCTCGACCAGCTGCTTCATCTGGTCGCTCAAGGGCACCGGGTGTCCGGCCTCAGCATACTGAGACCAGAACACCTTCTCCGTCGAGCTCCCCTCCTTAGCTCGGTAGAACGCGGCAGCATCAGACACACTGCGGGGCAGATCTGCGAATGCTCTTGGAGAGCTCCGGAATCGGGTAAGTAACAAGTAATTCACTTTCACGTGCTTGCTTTGCATAAAGAATGCCTTACCCGCCGCTATCTTCTTCATTGCCTCAATTTCCTGGAGGGCTTTTTGGGCTTCGGCCTTAGCGGCTTTGGCGCTCTCAAGGGCCGGGGCGAGCTCGGACTCTCGAGTCTTTGAGTCACGCTCCAAACTCTCGTGTTTTGCCACGAGAGCCTGGAGCTCTTGCCGCATGTCCGCCACCCGCGCCTCCTGCTTCTCTCGCTCGGTGCGCTCCGCGGCCGCATTGTTTTCGGCCTTGGACACCGCTTCCTTCAGGGTCGCCACCTCGTTTGTGGCCCATGCAATACTCACGTTATTCCTGTCATTTTTTGCAACCACATCTTTTATCTACTTCCATAAGGTATTACTTACCCTCCTTGTCCTCGAGCTGCTTTTAGGCAAGGCCGAGCTCGTTCTCGGACCGCTCGAGGCTCTGCTTCAATGCATTGACCTTCGTAGTCAGTGCGGCAGAGGTCAGCAGCGCAGTCTGCATTCCCATATTGACATACTTATGTTAGACTCCTGGGTACATCTTTTTAGAACCTCAGTTCGGCTTTTCTTTACGAACACCAAACTGAGCATCAGGGGCTATTGTCTATGCGGTAATATTTTTACATATCTTAAGTACATACCTCAAAGCCTGTTAGAAGGCTGGCACAGGCTTTAGTCAGCCCGCTCTTGGCGGACTGAACTTTCTGGATCACCATACTCATAACAGTGCGGTGCTCCTCGTCGATGGAGGCTCCGTTAAGCGCCTCCAGCAAATTATCCGGTGCCTCCGGTTGGATGGAGGTCACCGGTGTCGCAGTCTCGCCTTTCTTATGAAGGGGCCGCCTACCAGACTCCGGAACCACTAAAGGTTCCGGTGCGGAGTCCGTCCCAGGGCCGGACTTAGAGCCCTTTGGGGTTTTATCCCCCTCTCGCCTAGAGTCCGGGAGGTTGCCTTGCGGCGCCTCCTGGACCACCTCCTCCTGGTTGGGCCCCTTTTGGGACCCCACCTCAGCGTCACCCGTAGCGCGAGGAGAGGAGGCAGCCAGAAGTGAGGTGCTATTCACGTCCGACGAATCCAGGGAGCCGCTCGTTGAAGCGTCGAGCCCGTCCTTGGGCGGGCTGCAGGGTTATATTCGGCGTGAGGAGATTCTGTACGACAAACGAAACGCCATGAGTTATTTTGGTATCCGGACACTTACGATGTCGCCAGGGGCTTAGCCCTCGGCGGCCGCTCCTCTTTGCCGTCGTCGGCGTTGGTGGAGTAGTCCGGAGGAAGGGTCCTTCCCTTCTTGGACCTTCCGGCCTCCCCAGTTGGGGCAGCCTTCCTTTTCTTCTCTCCCCCCGCTGGGGGAGAGGCCTCTTTTTCCTCCTCCTCATCTTCGCGGGAGGAGTCCGCCTCGGAGTCATCGGATGATGAGTCCGATAACACCTGGCGCCGGGAACTCCTTCGAGTTCCCGTGGCCTTCTTGTTGGCCTTCTTCTCCAGCACCACGTGAGGTGCCGGAACTAGCAGCCCCGTACATCGAGAGTCCGCTGGGTCTTCTGGCAAGGGAGCCGGACAGTTAACTTGCCCAGACATCTCCTACCAAGCCTGTCAAAGGTAAGGGAGTTTAGATCTCGCATAGAGTCAAACTATGGAAAACAAGAGTCCCGTAAAGGGTGAAGTAGCTTACCTCGCTGGCTTGACACTGCGAGCTGAATCCGCGATCTTCGTTAGCGGATGCGGGAGCCTCGGCACCCTTGAACAGCACCTTCCAGGCATCTTCGTACGTAGTGTCGAATAGCCTGCTCAAGGTTAGGTGTTGTGCCAGATCAAACTCCCACAAGTTGAAGGCCCGTTGTTGGCACGGGAGGATCCGGCGGATGAGCATGACCTGGACTACGTTGACAAGCTTGAGCTTCTTGTTCACCAGGTTTTGGACGCAGGTTTGGAGTCCGGTCAGCTCTTCCGAATTACCCTATGTCAGGCCCGTCTCTTTCCAAGAGGTGAGCCGTGTAGGGAAGCCAGATCGGAATTCGGGGGCCGCTGCCCATTTAGGGTCACGCGGCTCGGTAATGTAGAACCACCCCTATTGCCACCCCTTTATGGTCTCCACGAAGGAGCCCTCAAGCCATAGGACGTTGGCCATCTTGCCCACCATGGCACCTGCGCACTCCGCTTGGGGGCCGCCCACTACCTTCGGCTTGACATTGAAGGTCTTCAGCCATAAGCCGAAGTGGGGCTGGATGTAGAGGAAGGTCTCGCACACGACGATGAACGCCAAGATGTTGAGGATGAAATTCGGGGCCAGATCGTGGAAATCCAGGCCGTAGTAGAACATGGACCCCGGGACAAATGGGTGAAGTGGAAAACCTAGTCCACGGAGGAAGTGGGTGAGGAACACCACCCTCTCATGGGGCCTAGGGGTGGGGATGAGCTGCCCCTTGTCGGGGAGCCGATGCACGATGTCGTTGGACAAGTATCCGGCCTTCCGCAGCTTTTTGATGTGCCCCTCCGTGACGGAGGAGGCCATCCACTTTCCTCTCGCTCCGGACATGGCTGGAGAAGGTTGAGGTGGGATGTGCGGACTTGGGCGCTGGAGCTCGAGTGCGCGGAAATGGATGAGCGAAGGAGGAAGAAGGCGTAGGTAAAAAGGTGGATCCTTATCCCCTTATATAGACAGACGAAGCTATGCGTCCCCACCAGCCTAGTAAAACTCGCTTATCTCCCAAGCGCCACAATCAATGGCGCGGTTGGGTTACCCACGCCCGTATTGATGAGAATCCCGGAATAAGGGGACACAATCTCTGCTTTGACAAGACGTGCCAAGGGAACCGCCTCGCTAAACACGCTGAGGTGGGACAGTAAAAACGATTTGAATAAAGGCTTGGCCGTGGTGTGATGTCACGCCACAGAATACGTCAGCAGATTGAATTTGTGTAAATATTATTCTCTCTACGATGGTATGTGGAACTTATTTTGCAGAGCCGGACACTATCCTTGTGTTCAAAATCTTCTATGGAGTATTCGGAGGAGGAACCCGCCTTGCAATGCCGAAGACAATATGCGCGCCGGACTCGTCATCATTGAAGCCTAGTTCAGGGGCTACTGAGGGTGTCCTGGATTAGGGGGTGTCCGGATAGCCGAACTATCACCTTTGGCCGGACTCCTGGACTATGAAGATACAAGATTGAAGACTTCGTCCCGTGTCCGGATGGGACTTTCCTTGGCGTGGAGGGCAAGCTTGGCGATACGGATATGTAGATCTCCTACCATTGTAACCGACTCTGTGTAACCCTAACCCTCTTCGGTGCCTATATAAACCAGAGGGTTTTAGTCCGTAGGACGAACAACAATCATACCATAGGCTAGCTTCTAGGGTTTAGCCTCTTTGATCTCGTGGTAGATCTACTCTTGTACTACCCATATCATCAATATTAATCAAGCAGGAGTAGGGTTTTACCTCCATCGAGAGGGCCCGAACCTGGGTAAAAACATCGTGTCCCTTGTCTCCTATTACCATCCGCCTAGACGCACAGTTCGGGACCCCCTACCCGAGATCCGCCGGTTTTGACACTGATAGCGACACACAGGGACATCCTCACAAGCCTGCGTGCTGCTGCCTCCCCGCGTCATCCTACTGTTTATTTTTTCCAATGAAGGCATCCGCGATGAGCAACATCCAAAAATGGGGAGAAAAGCCAGCGACAAACCCGAAAGAGAAAAACAAAAATCGAGAAACACAGTGAACAATAAAAAGTTCCAACATAATTATACATAGACTCGTACATGAAAGGTAGACATCATGACGGGTGTGACTACTCACATACATGCAACAATACAACATGGCTCATACAACTACATCCATACATCACATGACCACCGCGGATACTCAGATGCTCTAGGACTCTGCCGGCGCTGCTGGGTCCTCTCCCGAGTCAGACCCAAATCTTGAACTGACGATGTTAACCGAGACCTCCAGGTTCTTGAGGGTTCTCCCTCAGAGGTAGGCGCGGGATGAGAAGGGATCATGGGAGCTGCGGGGGTAGCAAGAAGAGACACCCACTCAGCAGGAGCACTGTGTGGGTTCACAATCGAGGTGCCTGAGCTACTCGGAGGAGTAACCGGGGAAATAGGCGAGCTAGAACTGGGCACAATATAAGGAGTAAATCCCATAGAAGGTGGAGTGGGCTAGGATCTAGCGGCGACTAAAGCAGTACGAGCACGAGTCAGCTCTCGAGCCAACTCGTGAATCAGAAGATAACCAGCCGTGATATCGAGAAAGGTGGCTAGTGTCACTATCAGACGTCGGATCAATGACAGGAAAGCGAACATGACCATCGTCGTGCAAAGATGGGTAGTAGCGAAAAGCTGGGCGATTTTGCATCCGAACCTTGGTATAGTGTAACTCAACAAGAATCTCAAACGCAACAAACTGGACGGCCTGAGCGGCGGTGGATGCATAACCGCTCCGAGAGGTACGAGTGTAAGAGCCTAATGGCGAACTGGTGCGCAGAGTAACCACGGCGTGATACTCATACACTGAGTCGGCTCAACGCTCCCGGTACACCCGATACGCTGGGTCGTCATCGTGAGGATAAAGTTGACGCCATACATTCCAAAGAAGATGCGGCGAAGTGTAGGGCAACTGGCACGGATACGGTACTGGAGCCATCTATACTCACAACCATTAAACGTTTAGAAATAGCAATAAATCAATTGCATGCAATGCAACATCCAGATGCAAACACTATCGGCACTCAATTAGCAAGCAAGCTAACATTTAACTTAACATGTCGGGGTCTAGCTTGTCCTATAGTCAGCGCGGCTCTGATACCAAGCGTTGTGGCACCCCGGATCAGAGCAACCGGTTTACCTTGCATTGCCAACCCAGAGATCATGTCTTCTGGCAATACACTACATCTTGGTACAGAAAACAACCACTTTATTGATACTAGCGGAACCATAGTGCGATATTACATCAAGTAGCGAGGCCAAGCGACACACTCGGCGCGGCTGAACAATATGTACATTATTTAGTGAACATAAAGGGGCCTCGATCAAGTCAACTACGCGGCAGCGAAACGACGACGAAGCGGGACTCCATAGCACAGGGACACCGCTGTGAAGACGATCTAGACATGGTAGCACTCCGATCTAGTTAGACTTTCCTAAAATCAGGCATAACATGCTAGGTCAGTATATTGAATGTACTTGCAAGCTCACAACAAGCATAAAAATAATGACAAACAATATCATATCATTTAATCAAGTTAAATGTGAATAACAATGGGTTACCTCGTAACCAAACGGTGATCATTCACGGATCACAAACGGAACCATACTTGGTTCAAGCCACGGTCAGTCTCACTGACACATCGTAATTTAATTTGTGCCATGCAAATAACTTAGTGTGCAAGATTACTTTATAAAAGTTCATCCATGGTGTGACTTACTTATGAACTGGGCCCTTATCCGCGGGCACGGCTATCGATAGATTTAATACACTCTGCAGAGGTAGCGCACTATACCCATACCACGGAACCCATGGCCTCGCACTCCCATTCGGGTGGACCAAAGGCATTCCGACGGAACTCTCCCATTGCCATGACACTCTCTCGGCCACTCCGACTAACTCATGCTACCTCTTGAGCTTGCGTTGGTTTTTCCCTTGAAGAGGAAAGGGTGATGCAGCAAAGTAGCGTAAGTATTTCCCTCAGTTTTGAGAACCAAGGTATCAATCTAGTAGGAGATGACGCACAAGTCACCTAGTACCTACACAAACAATCAAGAACCTTGCAACCAACGCGATAAAGGGGTTGTCAATCCCATCACGTTCACTTGCAAAAGTGAGATCTAATAAAGATATTAAGGGCCCGTTTGGATCCTCTCCAGCTTCTCCAAATAGCCAACTTCTCGCGAATCCAGCCATAGCCAGCTTCCAACGGGAGCGGCGATTCGTTCAGGAGCAGAGAGTTGCTCCAAACACTGTACAAACTCAAAATAGTCAGGAAGGAAGCCAGCGTGGTGAAGAGACCTAGGAGAAGTGGGCTCTCTGGCTTGGATCCGGCGGCAAGCTTGACGGAGCAGGTTGATTGGGTACCAGCAACGAGCAACGCAGGGAGTTGAAGCAGGCTCGGGCGTCCAAGATTGGGCGACGACTGCAGTGGGTATGGGATGGGAAACCTACAGGGATGCGGCGGAGCACCGGTGCCTCGTCAGACGGGTGGCGGCAGGCCGACGGCTGGCCGCCGGCGGCGTGGCGACGCCCTCCTAGTGTTACAGTCTGTAGAAAGGGGACGAGGGAACTAGAGAAACTGGGTGACGAGGGGAAGGGGAAGGGCGAACCGGTACAGGATTGACTTGGCGGTGGCATTCTCGTGTAAATTAGAGCAACTCCACCTTCCTCTTTTTTATAAGCTACACTTCAGCTGCTCCACGAAATTACACTGCGGCGGGCCGGGTCTCTGCGAAGTAGGCTTCCAGGAGCTGATGCGTTCGGGCTGGCTCCCACACGGAGACGGAGAAGCTGGCTCGTGGAGAACTTTCGAACGGGCCCTAAAGTAAATATTTTTTTGGTATTTTTGTTGTATAGATTGGAAAGTAAAGATTGCAAAATAGTAAACAAGATGCGATAATATGGAAAAGAGATGTAACATAACAGGAAAGAGACCCGGGGGCCATAGGTTTCACTAGTGGCTTCTCTCAAGATAGCATGTATTGCAGTGGGTGAACAAATTACTACCAAGCAATTGATAGAAAAGCGCATAGTTATGAAGCATCTAAGGCAATGATCATGAATATAGGCATCACGTCCGTGTCAAGTAGCCCGAAATGATTCTACATCTACTACAATTACTCCACACATCGACCGCTATCCAGCATGCATCTAGAGTATTAAGTTCATAAGAACGGAGTAACACATTAAGCAAGATGACATGATGTAGAGGGATAAACTCAAGCAATATGATATAAACCCCATCTTTTTATCCTCGATGGCAACAATACAATACGTGCCTTGCTGCCCCTACTGTCACTGGGAAAGGACACCGCAAGATTGAACCCAAAGCTAAGCACTTCTCCCATTGCAAGAAAGATCAATCTAGTAGGCCAAACTAAACCGATAATTCGAAGAGACTTGCAAATATATCAAATCATGCATATAAGAATTCAGAGAAGAACCAAATAATATTCGTAGATAATCTTGTTCATAAATCCACAATTCATCGGATCTCGACAAACACACCGCAAAAGAATTACATCGAATAGATCTCCAAGAACATCGAGGAGAACTTTGTATTGAGAATCAAAGAGTGAGAAGAGGCCATCTAGCTAATAACTATGGACCCGAAGGTCTGTGGTAAACTACTCATGCTTCATCGGAGAAGCAATGATGTTGATGTAGAAGCCCTCCATGATCGATTCCCCCTCCGGCAGATCACCAGAAAAGGCCCCAAGATGGGATCTCACGGGTACAGAAGGTTGCAGCGGTGGAAAAGTGGTTTCATGGCCCCCCTGATGTTTCTAGGGTATAAGAGTAAATATAGGCAAAAGAAGTAGGTCGGTGGACCTACGAGGGGCCCATGAGAGTGGGGGGCACGCCTACCCCCCTGGGCGCGCCCTCCTACCCCGTGGCCTCCTCGTGGTGTTCCAGACTTCAACTCCAAGTCTTCTGGATTTCTTTTGGTCCAAGAAAGATCATCGCGAAGGTTTCATTCCGTTTGGACTCCGTTTGGTATTCCTTTTCTGCAAAACTCTAAAATAGGCAAAATAACAGAAACTGGCACTGGGCCTCCGGCTAATAGGTTAGTCCCAAAAATAATATAAAAGAGCATATTAAAGCCCATTAAACATCCAAAACAGATAATATAATAACATGGAACAATTAAAAAATTATAGTTACGTTGGAGATGTATGAAGCATCCCCAAGGTTAATTCCTGCTCGTCCTCGAGTAGGTAAATGATAAAACCAAAATTTTTGATGTGGAATGCTACCTAGCATACTTATCAATGTAATTTTCTTTACCGTGGCATGAATGTTCAGATCCGAAAGATTCAAGACAAAAGTTTAATATTGACATAAAAACAATAATACTCCGAGCATACTAACAAAGCAATCATGTCTTCTCAAAATAACATGGCCAAAGAAAGCTATCCCTACAAAATCATATAGTCTGGTTATGCTCTATCTTCATCACACAAAGTATTTAATCATGCACAACCCCGATGACAAGCCAAGCAATTGTTTCATACTTTTGATGTTCTCAAACTTTTAAATCTTCACACAATACATGAGCGTGAGCCATGGACATAGCACTATAGGTGGAATAGAGTGGTGGTTGTGGAGAGGACAAAAAGGAGGAAGATAGTCTCACATCAACTAGGTGTATCAACGGGCTATGGAGATGCCCATCAATAGATATCAATGTGAATGAGTAGGGATTGCCATGCAACGGATGCACTAGAGCTATAAGTGTATGAAAGCTCAAATAGAAACTAAGTGGGTGTGCATCCAACTCGCTTGCTCAAGAAGACCTAGGGCACTTTTGAGGAAGCCCATCATTGGAATATACAAGCCAAGTTCTATAGTGAAAATTCCCACTAGTATATGAAAGTGACAACTTAGGAGACTCTCTATCATGAAGATCATGGTGCTACTTTGAAGCACAAGTGTGGTAAAAGGATAGTAGCATTACCCCTTCTCTCTTTTTCTCTCATCTTTTTTTTTATTTGGGCCTTCTCTTTTTATGGCCTTTTTTTATATTTAGTCCGGAGTCTCATCCCGACTTGTGGGGGAATCATAGTCTCCATCATCCTTTCCTCACTGGGACAATGCTCTAATAATGAAGATCATCACACCTTTATTTACTTACAAATCAAGAATTACAACTCAATACTTAGAACAAAATATGACTCTATGTGAATGCCTCCGGCGGTGTACCGGTATGTGCAATGATTCAAGAGTGGCTTTGCCACAAATTATGAATGGTGGCTTTGCCACAAATATGATGTCAACTACATGATCATGCAAGGCAATATGACAATGATGGAGCGTGTCATGATAAACGGAACCGTGGAAAGTTGCATGGCAATATATGTTGGAATGGCTATGGAAATGCCATAATAGGTAGGTATGGTGGCTGTTTTGAGGGAGGTATATGGTGGGTGTATGGTACCGGCGAAAGTTGCGCGGTACTAGAGAGGCTAGCAATGGTGAAAGGGTGAGAGTGCGTATAATCCATGGACTCAACATTAGTCATAAAGAACTTACATATTGCAAAAAATTATTAGTTATCGAAACGAAGTACTACGCATGCTCCTAGGGAGATAGATTGGTAGGAAAAGACCATCGCTCGTCCCCGACCGCCACTCACAAGGAAGACAATCAATAAATAAATCATGCTCCAACTTCATCACATAACGGTTCACCATACGTGCATGCTACGGGAATCACAGACTTTAACACAAATATCTCTCGAATTCACAACTACTCTACTAGCATGACTCTAATATCACCATCTTCATATCTCAAAACAATCATAAAGAATCAAACTTCTCATAGTATCCAATGCACTTTGTATGAAAGTTTTTATTATACCCATCTTGGATGCCCATCATATGAGGACTAACTTTATAACCAAAGAAAATTACCATCCTGTTCTAAAAGACTCCCAAAATAATATAAGTCAAGCATGAGAGATCGATAATTTCTATAAAATAAAACCACCACCATGCTCTAAAAAGATATAAGCGAAGCACTAGAGCAATATTATCTAGCTTAAAAGATATAGGTGAAGCACATAGAGTATTCTAATAAATTTTGATTCATACGTGACTCTCCCAAAAGGTGTGTAAAACAAGGATGATTGTGGTAAACTAAAAATCAAAGACTCAAATCTTACAAGACGCTCTAAGCAAAACACATATCATGTGGTGAATAAAAATATAGCCTCAAGTAAAGTTACCGATTGACGAAGACGAAAGAGGGGATGCCTTCTGGGGCATCCCCAAGCTTAGCTTTTGGTTGTCCTTGAATTTACCTTGGGGTGCCTTGGGCATCCTCGAGCTTAGGCTCTTGCCACTCCTTATTCCAAAATCCATCAAATCTTTACCCAAAAACTTGAAAATTTCACAACACAAAACTTCAACAAAAAATCTCATGAGCTCTGTTAGTATAAGAAAACAAACCACCACTTTAAGGTACTGTAATGAAATAATTATTTATTTATATTGGTGTTAAACCTACTGTATTCCAACTTCTCTATGGTTCATACCCCCGATACTACTCATAGATTCATCAAAATAAGCAAACAACACACGAAAAACAGAATCTGTCAAAAACAGAACAGTCTGTAGCCATCTGTAACTTTAGAATACTTATGTAACTATAAAAATTCTGAAATAAATTTGTGGGTGTGAGGAATTTGTTTATTAATCATCTGCAAAAATAATCAACCTAAAATCACTCTCCAGTAAAAAAATGACAGCTATTCTCGTGAGCGCAAAAGTTTCTGTTTTTTTATAGCAAGATCGCAAAGACTTCACCCAAGTCTTCCCAAAGGTTCTACTTGGCACAAACACTAATTGAAACATAAAACCCCATCTAAACATAAGATAGATGAATTATTTATTAGTAAACAGGAGCAAAAAACAAAGAACAAAAATAAAATTGGGTTGCCTCCCAACAAGCGCTATCGTTTAACGCCCCAAGCTAGGCATTGATAATTTCAATGATGCTCTCATGAAAGACAAGAATTGAAGCACAAAGAGAGCATCATGAAACACGTGATAAACACATCTAAGTCTAACATACTTCCTATGTATAGGCATGTTATAGGCAAACAAATTATCATAGCAAGCAAAAACTAGCATATGCAAGGAAGCGGAAAGAAACAATAGCAATCTCAACATAACAAGAGGTAATTTAGTAAGATGAAAATTTCTACAACCATATTTTCCTCTCTCATAATAATTACATGTGGTATCATAAGAAAATTCAACAAAATAGCTATTACATAAAATATTTCCAACACGATCCACATGCATGCGAAGTTGACACTCTTCCAAAATAGTGGGATTAACATTAACTAAAGTCATGACCTCTCCAAACCCACTTTTATCAAAAAATTCATAAGATTGAACATTCTACAAATATGTGGGATCTAAAGCTTACACTCTTCCAAACCCACTTTCAATATTGTTGCAAACATAATTATCAATCTCGTATTCATTATGGGGTTTAAATACATTTTCAAGATCACAAGAAGAATCACCCCAATCATGATCATTGCAACAAGTAGTAGACATAGCAAAACTAGCATCCCCAAGCTTAGGGTTTTGCATATCATTAACACAATTGACATCAATAGAATTTATATTAAAATCATTGCAATCATGCTTTTTATTCAAGGAGCTACCGTGAATCTCTTCATAAATTCTTCATCACAATTTTCAGATTCATGAATTTCAAGCGAAACCTCATAAAGATAATCTAGTGCACTCAAATCACTAGAAATTGGTTCATCATAATTGGATCTCTTAAAAATATTAGCAAGTGGATGAGGATCCATAAAATTTTAGCAAGCAAAGATGCAGGCAAAAAGAAGGCACATAGTAACACAAGCAAACAAAAGATCGAACGGAAGAAGGGCGAAGAAAAGGCAAAGGTTTTCGAAAATCATTTTAGAAGTGGGGGAGAGGAAAATGAGAGGCAAATGGCGAATAATGTAATGCAAGGGAGAAGAGTTTATGATGAGTACTTGGTATGGCTTGACTTGATGTAGATCTCCCCAGCAACGGTGCTAAAAATCCTTCTTGCTACCTATTGAGCTTGCGTTGGTTTTTTCCTTGAAGAGGAAAGGGTGATGCAGCAAAGTAGCGTAAGTATTTCCCTCAGTTTTGAGAATCAAGGTATCAATCCAGTAGGAGATGACACACAAGTCACCTAGTACCTGCAAAAACAATCAAGAACCTTGCAACCAACGCGATAAAGGGGTTGTCAATCCCATCACGTTCACTTGCAAAAGTGAGATCTAATAAAGATAGTAAAGTAAATATTTTTTTTGTATTTTTGTTGTATAGATTGGAAAGTAAAGATTGCAAAATAGTAAACGAGATGCGATAATATGGAAAAGAGATGTAATATAATAGGAAAGAGACCCGGGGGCCATAGGTTTCACTAGTGGCTTCTCTCAAGATAGCATGTATTACAATGGGTGAACAAATTACTGCTGAGCAATTGATAGAAAAGCGCATAGTTATGAAGACATCTAAGGCAATGATCATGGATATAGGCATCACGTCCATGTCAAGTAGCCCGAAACGATTCTGCATCTACTACTATTACTCCACACATCGACCGCTATCCAGCATGCATCTAGAGTATTAAGTTCATAAGAACGGAGTAATGCATTAAGCAAGATGACATGATGTAGAGGGATAAACTCAAGCAATATGATATATGATACGTCTCCGTCGTATCTATAATTTTTGATTGTTCCATGCCAATATTTTACAACTTTCATATACTTTTGGCAAATTTTTATATTATTTTTGGGACTAACATATTGATCTAGTGCCCAGTGCCAGTTCCTGTTTGTTGCATGTTTTATGTTTCGCAGAAACCCCATATCAAACGGAGTCCAAACGGGATAAAAACGAACGGAGAATACTTTTGGAATATTTGGGAAATATGGGAGGAAGAATCAACGCGAGATGGTGCCCGAGGTGGCCACGAGGCAGGGGGCGCGCCTGCCCATACTGGGCGCGCCCCTGACCCTTGTGGGCCCCTTGTAAGGCGGTTGCTGCTATTCTTTTGCCGCAAGAAAGCTAATTTTCAGAAAAAATCGTGGCAAAGGTTTCAATCCAATCGGAGTTACGGATCTCTGGATATAAAAGAAACGGTGCCAGGGCAGAATCTGGGAGCGCGGAAACAGAGAGAGATAGAGAGACAGATCCAATCTCAGAGGGGCTCTCGCCCCTCCCACGCCATGGAGACCAAGGACCAGAGGGGAAACCCTTCTCCCATCTAGGGATAAGGTCAAGGAAGAAGAAGAAGGGGGGCTCTCTCCCCCTTGCTTTCGGTGGCGCTGGAAAGCCACCGGGGGCCATCATCATCACCGCGATCTACACCAACACCTCCATCATCTTCACCAACATCTCCATCACCTTCCCCCATCTATATTCAGCGGTCCACTCTCCCGCAACCCGCTGTACCCTTTACTTGAACATGGTGCTTTATGCTTCATATTATTATCCAATGATGTTTTGCCATCCTATAATGTCTGAGTATATTTTCTTTGTCCTACTGGTGATTGATGAATTGCTATGATTGGTTTAATTTGCTTGTGGTTATGTTGCTGTCCTATTGTGCCCTCCGTGTCACGCAAGCGTGAGGGATTCCCGTTGTAGGGTGTTGCAATATGTTCATGATTCGCTTATAGTGGGTTGCTTGAGTGACAGAAGCATAAACCCGAGTAAGGGGGTTGTGGCGTATGGGATAAAGGGGACTTGATGCTTTAATGCTATGGTTGGGTTTTACCTTAATGATCTTTAGTAGTTGCGGATGCTTGCTAGAGTTTCAATCATAAGTGCATATGATCCAAGAAGAGAAAGTATGTTAGCTTATGCCTCTCCCACATAAAACTTGCTATCGGTCTAGTAAAGTAGTCAATTGCTTAAGGACAATTTCACAGCTCCAACCACCCCTTTTCCACACTCGCTATATTTACTTTATTGCTTCTTTATCTAAGCAGCCCCTATTTTATATTTACGTGCTCTTTATTATCTTGCAAACCTATCCAACAACACCTACAAAGTACTTCTAGTTTCATACTTGTTCTAGGTAAGGCGAACACTAAGCGTGCGTAGAGTCGTATCAGTGGCAGATAGGACTTGAGAGAGTATTTGTTCTACCTTTAGCTCCTGATTGGGTTCGACACTCTTACTTATCGAAAGAGGCTACAATTATCCCCTACACTTGTGGGTTATCAAGACCTTTTTCTGGCGCCGTTCCCGGGGAGTCATAGCATGGGGTGAATATTCTCGTGTGTGCTTGTTTGCTTTATCACTATGTAATTTTTATTTGCTTTTCTAAGTTGTTCTTTATCTCTAGTTATGGATATGGAACACGAAATACCAAAAAAATTAGTTGTACCTACTACATCAATGGTTGAGGAACCACTCAAAATCTATCACACTCCTGAAGCTTTTTACTTGGATCATCTTCGATCCCTTTGTGCTCGTGCTGAAACAGCCACTAGCTTGTTCTGTGCGACACCGCTTATCTCAAAAAGGGAAACTTTTACTGGATCAAATACAACGTTTGCAATGCTATGCTTGGAGTTTATGTGAAATATATGATTTTACTTGTTGTTCTGAAAACCCTAAGAAACACCTTCCCTACCAATGTGAGCTTAGTGATAATGGAATTGTATCTTCGTATGCTAAGGGTTTTTATAATTACTATGATGTCCAACAAATTGAAGAATTTGTTGCTTTTAAGGGTGCTTATGAAATTGCTTCTTTGATTGAAAAGTATGATGCTACTGTCTAAAAATCTGAAAATTTTGTCGTACTTAAATATTGTTATGATAATTATGCTTCTAATGCCTATGTTAAACCATATATTGAGGACTCCTCCGCTGTCCAAGAAGAGACTAATATTTTGCAGGAATCTATGGAAGAAGAAATCGATGAAACTGTGAGCTCATTGGATGAAAAAGATGATGAGGAGAGCGAAGAACAAAAGGAGGAAGAGCGGATTAGCTACCCGTGCCCACCTTCTAATGAGAGTAATTCTTCAACTCATACATTGTTTAATTCCCCTTCGTGCTTACCGAAGGATGATTGCTATGATAATTGCTATGATCCCTTTAATTCTTTTGAAATATCCCTTTTTGATGATACTTGCTATGCTTGTGGCCAAGATGCCAATATGAATTATGCTTATGGAGATGAACTTGCTATAGTTCCTTATGTTAAACATGAAATTGTTGCTATTTCACCCACGCATGATAGTCCTATTATCTTTTTGAATTCTCCAAACTACACTATATCGGAGAAGTTTGCTCTTATTAAGGATTATGTTGATGGGTTGCCTTTTACTACTACACATGATGATTTTGATAGATATAATATGCATGTGCTTGCTGCTCCTACTTGCAATTATTATAAAAGAGGAAGTACATCTCCACCTCTCTATGTTTCCAATATGATAAAATTACAAGAAACTGCTTATACTATTCATTGGCCTTTACTTGATGTGCATGAATTATTCTTTTATGACATGCCGATGCATAAGAAGAGAGTTAGAATTCATTGTTGCATGATATATGTTACTTTGTGCTCACTACTAAATTACAAATCATTGTTAATTAAAATTGGCATTGATATACCTTGGGATCCGGGTGGATCCATTACTTGAGCACTATGTGCCTAACTTAATGGCTTTAAAGAAAGCGCTGCCAGGGAGACAAACCGAAAGTTCTAGAGAGTCATTTATTTCTGTTGTGTGCTTTTATATAGTTTAAAAACAAAAAAATAAAGAGGGGAACCAAAAACTTTTCAAAAAGGAAAATGAAAGTGAGAAAGACAAGCATTGTTGAAGTGGGAGAGCTCCTTGAACTTTGTTCATGCTCACGGAAACTTTGTGAATCTTAATTACAGAAAATTTTCATCAAAAATAATTATCCCCTTGTACAATTCCATTCTATTATAAAAATAATGTGCTAAGGTTTTCCTTTAGGATGTTTACAATGCTTATCGGTTTGCACGGTGTAGGACATAAACTTTGGCTGTAGTGCGCGATTTTACATTTTTTGCTAGACGTCAAATGGTTCTGATTCTTTTTGCACTGTCTTGGTATACAAATTGTTTATTTTTTCTAATTTTGGTAGAATTTTTGGGGTACCAAAAGTATGGTGAATGTTCAGATTGCTACAGACTATTCTCTTTTTGACAGATTCTGTTTTTGATGCATAGTTTGCTTGTTTTGATGAAACTATCAATTTATATCAATGGATTAAGCCATGGAAATGCTATATTACAGTAGACACAATGCAAAAACAAAATATGAATTGGTTTGCAATAGTACTTAGAGTAGTGATTTGCTTTATTATACTAACGGATCTTACCGAGTTTTCTGTTGAAGTTTTGTGTGGATGAAGTGTTTGATCGAGGAGGTCTCGATATGAGGAAAAGGAAGAGAGGAAAGGGCTCAAGATTGGGGATGCCCAAGGCACCCCAAGTAAATATTCAAGGAGAGACTCAGGCGTCTAAGCTTGGGGATGCCCCGGAAGGCATCCCCTCTTTCTTCAACAAATATCAGTATGTTTTCGGATTCGTTTCGTTCATGTGATATGTGCGAATCTTGGAGCGTCTTTTGCATTTAGTTTTCATTTTTCCGTTATGCACCATGCTGGTTTGAGATAGTCCTTGGTTGATTTATTGAATGCTCATTGCACTTCACTTAAATCTTCTGAGTATGGCTTTATAGAATGCTTCATGTGCTTCACTTATATCATTTGAAGTTTGGATTGCCTATTTCTCTTCACATAGAAGACCGCCATTTGTAGAATGCTCTTTTGCTTCACTTATATTTGTTAGAGCATGGGCATATATTTTGTAGAAAGAATTAAACTCTCTTGCTTCACTTATATCTATTTAGAGAGATGACATGAATTGGTCATTCACATGGTTAGTCATAAAATCCTACATAAACTTGTAGATCACTGAATATGATATGTTTGATTCCTTGCAATAGTTTTGCGATATAAAGTGGTGATATTAGAGTCATGCTAGTGGGCGACTGTGGATTAGTAGAAATACTTGTGTTGAGGTTTGTGATTCCTGTAGCATGCACGTATGGTGAACCGTTATGTGATGAAGTCGGAGCATGATTTATTTATTGATTGTCTTCCTTATGAGTGGCGGTCGGGGACGAGCAATGGTCTTTTCCTACCAATCTATCCCCCTAGGATCATGCGCGTAGTACTTTGTTTTGATGACTAATAGATTTTTGTAATAAGTATGTGAGTTCTTTATGACTAATGTTGAGTCCATGGATTATACGCACTCTCACCCTTCCATCATTGCTAGCCTCTTCGGTACCGTGCATTGCCCTTTCTCACCTCGAGAGTTGGTGCAAACTTCGCCGTTGCATCCAAACCCCGTGATACGATACGCTCTATCACACATAAGCCTCCTTATATCTTCCTCAAAACAGCCACCATACCTACCTATCATGGCATTTTCATAGCCATTCCGAGATATATTGCCATGCAACTTCCATCATCATCATATACATGACTTGAGCATTCATTGTCATATTGCTTTGCATGATCGTAGCTAGCATGATGTTTTCATGGCTTGTCCGTTTTTTGATGTCATTGCTACACTAGATAATTGCACATCCCGATACACCGCCGGAGGCATTCATATAGAGTCATATCTTTGTTCTAGTATCGAGTTGTAATATTGAGTTGTAAGTAAATAAAAGTGTGATGATCATCATTATTAGAACATTGCCCCAGTGAGAAAAGGGTGATGGAGACTATGATTCCCCCACAAGTCGGGATGAGACTCCGGACTTTATGAAAAATAAAAGAGGCCAAAGAAGCCCAAATAAAAAAAAGAGGCCAAAGAAGCCCACCAAAAAAAGGGAAATAAAAAAATGAGAGAAAAAGAGAGAAGGGGCAATGTTACTATCCTTTTACCATAGTTGTGCTTCAGAGTAGCACCATGTTCTTCATATAGAGTCTCTTGAGTTATCACTTTCATATACTAGTGGGAATTTTCATTATAGAACTTGGCTTGTATATTCCGATGATGGGCTTCCTCAAATGCCCGAGGTCTTCATGAGCAAGCAAGTTGGATGCACACCCACTTACTTTCAGTTTGAGCTTTAATACACTTATAGCTCTTAGTGCATCCGTTGCATGGCAATCCCTACTCCTCGCATTGACATCAATTGATGGGCATCTCCATAGCCTGCTGATTAGCCGCGTCGATGTGAGACTTTCTCCCTTTTTGTCTTCTCCACACAACCTCCACCATCATATTCTATTCTACCTATAGTGCTATGTCCATGGCTCACACTCATATATTGCGTGAAAGTTGAAAAGGTTTGAGAACGTCAAAAGTATGAAACAATTGCTTGGCTTGTCATCGGGGTTGTGCATGATTTGAATATTTTGTGTGATGAAGATGGAGCATAGCCAGACTATATGATTTTGTAGGGATAACTTTCATTGACCATGTTGTTTTGAAAAGATATGATTGCTTTATTAGTATGCTCGACGTATTATTGTTTTTATGTCAAATGATAGACTATTGCTTTGAATCACTCGTGTCTTAATATTCATGCCATGATTAGACATATGATCAAGATTATGCTAGGTAGCATTCCACATAAAAAATTATCTTTTTTATCATTTACCTACTCGAGGACGAGCAGGAATTAAGCTTGGGGATGCTGATAGGTCTCCGTCGTATCTATAATTTTTTATTGTTCTATGCCAATATTTTACAACTTTCATATACTTTTGGCAACTTTTTATAATATTTTTGGGACTAACATATTGATCAGTGCCCAGTGCCAGTTCCTGTTTGTTGCATGTTTTATGTTTCGCAAAACCCCATATCAAACAGAGTCCAAACGGGATAAAAATAGACGGAGAATATTTTTGGACTATTTGGGAAATATGGGACGAAGAATCAACGCGAGACGGTGCCCGAGGTGGCCACGGGGCAGGGGGGCGCGCCTGCACATACTGGGCACGTCCCTGACCATCGTGGGCCCCTCGTAAGGCGGTTGCTGCTATTCTTTTTCCGCAAGAAAGCTAATTTTCGGAAAAAAATCGTGGCGAAGGTTTCAATCCAATCGGAGTTACGGATCTCCGGATACAAAAGAAACGGTGCCAGGGCAGAATCCGGGAGCGCAGAAATAGAGAGACATATTCAATCTCGGAGGGGCTCTCGCCCCTCCCACGCCATGGAGACCAAGGACCAGAGGGGAAACCCTTCTCACATCTAGAGATAAGGTCAAGGAAGAAGAAGAAGAAGGGGGGATCTCTCCCCCCTGCTTCCGGTGGCGCTGGAACGCCGCCGGGGGCCATCATCATCACCGCGATCTACACCAACACCTCCATCATCTTCACCAACATCTCCATCACCTTCCCCCATCTATATTCAGTGGTCCACTCTCCCGCAACCGGCTGTACCCTCTACTTGAACATGGTGCTTTATGCTTCATATTATTATCCAATGATGTGTTGCCATCCTATGATGTCTGAGTAGATTTTCGTTGTCCTACCGGTGATTGATGAATTGCTATGATTGGTTTAATTTGCTTGTGGTTATGTTGCTGTCCTATTGTTCCCTCCATGTCACGCAAGCGTGAGGGATTCCCGCTGTAGGGTGTTGCAATATGTTCACGATTCACTTATAGTGTGTTGCCTGAGTGACAGAAGCATAAACCTGAGTAAGGGGGTTGTGGCTATGGGATAAAGGGGACTTGATGCTTTAATGCTATGGTTGGGTTTTACCTTAATGATCTTTATTAGTTGCGGATGCTTGCTAGAGTTCCAATCATAAGTGCATATGATCCAAGAGAGAAAGTATGTTAGCTTATGCCTCTCCCACATAAAACTTGCTATCGGTCTAGTAAAGTAGTCAATTTCTCAGGGACAATTTCACAACTCCTACCACCACTTATCCACACTCGCTATTTACTTTATTGCTTCTTTATCTAAACAGCCCCTATTTTATCTTTATGTGCTCTTTATTATTTTGCAAACCTATCCAACAACACCTACAAAGTACTTCTAGTTTCATGCTTGTTCTAGGTAAGGCGAACACTAAGCGTGCCTAGAGTCGTATCAGTGGCAGATAGGACTTGAGAGAGTATTTGTTCTACCTTTAGCTCCTCGTTGGGTTCGACACTCTTACTTATAGAAAGAGGCTACAATTATCCCCTACACTTGTGGGTTATCAATATAAACCCCATCTTTTTATCCTCAATGGCAACAATAGAATACGTGCCTTGCTGCCCTACTGTCACTAGGAAAGGACACCGCAAGATTGAACCCAAAGCTAAGCACTTCTCCCATTGCAAGAAAGATCAATCTTGTAGGCCAAACTAAACCGATAATTCGAAGAGACTTGCAAAGATATCAAATCATGCATATAAGAATTCAGAGAAGAACCAAATAATATTCATAGATAATCTTGTTCATCAATCCACAATTCATCGGATCTCGGCAAACACACTGCAAAAGAATTACATCGAATAGATCTCCAAGAACATCGAGGAGAACTGTGTATTGAGAATCAAAGAGAGAGAAGAATCCATCTAGCTAATAACTATGGACCCGAAGGTCTGTGGTAAACTACTCACGCTTCATCGGAGAGGCAATGGTGTTGATGTAGAAGCCCTCCATGATCGATTCCCCTCGGCAGATCGCCAGAAAAGGTGCAAAGATGGGATCTCACAGGTACATAAGGTTGCGGCGGTGAAAAAGTGGTTTAGTGGCTCCCCCTGATGTTTCTAAAGTATAAGAGTATATATAGGTGAAAGAAGTACATCGGTGGAGTTACAAAGGGCCCATGAGGGTGGGGGGCGCGCCTACCCCTCGGGCGCGCCCTCCTGCCTCGTGGCCTCCTCGTGGCGTTCCAGACTTCAACTCCAAGTCTTCTGGATTGCTTTTGGTCCAAGAAGGATCATCGAGAAGGTTTCATTCCATTTGGACTCCATTTGGTATTCCTTTTCTGCAAAACTCTAAAATAGGCAAAAAAAACAAAAACTGGCACTGGGCCTCCGGTTAATAGGTTAGTCCCAAAAATAATATAAAAGAGCATATTAAAGCCCATTAAACATCCAAAACAGATAATATAATAGCATGGAACA
The DNA here is from genome assembly GCF_002162155.2 of Triticum dicoccoides. Lineage (NCBI taxonomy): Eukaryota > Viridiplantae > Streptophyta > Magnoliopsida > Poales > Poaceae > Triticum > Triticum dicoccoides. The sequence goes on from NC_041385.1 coordinate 479,436,915, forward strand.
ATCAAAAATTATAGATACGTTGGAGACGTATCTACTCCCCACTGGGCTAAGTCATGGGTGGCCCCGTGCCTACCAAAGCATCACGACCACCGTCGTGGCAAAACGGCCACCATCACGACGAAACAAAAATGGTCCCAAACGGGGACAAGGTACCATCTCAACAACAATGGGCACACAAGGTTATGGCTGCCTACTAGGCCAGGGTAACGCATGCCCATAACCTTCCCTCGTTGGAGGCACCGACAAGAGGCATGACAATGGACCGAGTAACGGCCTTACCATAAAAAGCAAATGTGGTTGCACTGGTCAGCCCGATTCAGTGGCACCATGACCCAATCAACTTTATGTTCAAGTTCAATTAACATCAGGTTTAACTTGAAAAAAAATGCTCGAGTCACCATATGCCATGCTCATGCAACTATATAACCTGCATCTCATATCACTTAGAAATGACAGATCAACCTCATCAAAAGTTCTACTTGCACAAATCATCATTAAACTTTACTGGTTCTTTCTTACTGGTTATTTGCACTCATCATTTTTAGTTTATCATTTACTATATGCAATACATCATGCACATACAAAAAAATAATACCGATGCTAGTCATACCATAGTTATAAAAAAATCACATAGTCAAACTACTCATGCTAGATTTCACTAGTTCAAGTACTCACTTATGTAAACTAAGCATCTTGCTCATGACAAAATAACTAACACAAGCATTATTCATTAAATAACTGTATGCAAGAAATAAATAATATTCAAGTTGGAAAAATCATGGATATTGTAAAGACACCATGAAAATGTTTGTGTGGCTTGCCTTAGTTCAGAGGAGCTTCACACTCCTCCTGGATATCTTCTAGGCAAGCTTCTCCTTCTGAAAATAATTAAAATGACAAAAACAAAACATCAAGAACACTTCTGAAAATTACCACAAAATCTAGACAGCAGAGAAAAATCTCGTCTTGGGTGTGCTGCTAGACCTTTCCAGTAAGAACACAATGGAAAAAGAATCAACTCATTTGGACTAGTCGTTTAGGAGTTACAGCCAGTAAAAATTTGATTTAAATTTGAAATAAAAGAAAACCAGGGGGGTGACGTCAATGGCATACTTCAGAAATGCGCCACCACTCATACTGCTTCGCGCGCGGCTGAGAGGCTAACAGCGGGCCCCACTGGCCAGGTCTGAGGGAGAGGGAGAGAGAAACAGAGGCATCCGGCGCGTCAGCGGCGCGTTCTCCGGCGAGGAGTGCCCGACAGCTAGATCTAGAGGGACAGAAAGATAGAGGAGGTCGAGGCGCACCTGCCCATACCCGTAGCATGGCTAGGGGTGGCCAGATAGCCTCGGAACGGAGCTCTCCAGCGGCGGCAGAAAACAGAGGTCGCCGGAGTTGAAGACGACGATGTCGTGGGGCTTCACTAGGGGCTCCAACGTGGTTGGACGACACCAGTGAACTACCAGCAAGCCGCCAGAGGAGTGGGTGAAGCTCAGGAGGTAGTGGAGTGAGGTGGAGGGGCTGCGGGGAATCACCAGCGAGCTCGGGTCGGGGCGGTGGCCAGAGGCCTGCCCAGCCGGGCTTCAGCTTTCCTACGGGCTTGTGGAGGTTGTGTAAGTGTGCGGTGATGCTCAAAGAGTCGGGAGGGGGCCGTATATATAGGTGAGCGAGAGGAGGGTATCAGGCTCCACCTCGAAACTTCTGGACATGGCGCCCAGTGACGAACGACGTCAGCGAGAGGGGGAGAAGGCGACGTAGCTCAAGCGGGCACTGTGGGAGGGCAAAGACGAGCACATGAGCCAGGAAGGCGACATGCATAGTGGCATGAGTGCATGGTTGGCTTGGCCACGCCGTGCTTGTGCTCGCTACGGCGAGCTCCTGCATCAGCGAGCGCTAGGGAGGAGTTAAGGGGGTCGAGACGATGATGGTGGCGAGGTTTGGCAAGGTGCGGTGGTTGGGGAAGTGAGCACGCGCTCAACAGAAGCGCGGGCGCGTCACAGAGCGCGCCGGCTGCATGCCAGCACCCCTAGATGAACACAGTCACCACGTGAACTATGACATCAGGCCGTGCTAAGCACAAACTTCATGTCTGGCGTGTAGTCCTTGGTGGTTTGGGTGGTTCCAACGATTTGAGTTGAACCCAAGAGCTGTGAGTGCGTGGTTTACTTCCTGTTAAGTTTTTGGACAGTAACTTGTGAGGTTAACTGAGAGTGATTCAGTAAGAGTTAAGGGCTGGGCTTTGGGGTTTAGCATTCTCTTAGGAAGGCAATGAAGCTTAGAAAATATCAGCCTCATTGGATCAAGGAAAAACATACTTGCTGTGTAAAGTGCTATTCTGTCCAGAACAGAAATTATTTTTTGTAGCAAAAATATTCCAAAAAGTTATGCAATATTTTTGCTCAGGGAGGTGCCCTAGGGTTCAAAGAATATTTGGGATTTTTCTCACGATTTAGGAGCAATAAAACTGAGGGTTGCTTTGGAGCATACTTCTCTGAAGTGAGTTTCAGAGTAGCAAATGAATATTTTTCCTTTATGAAAAATATTCCTTGGGTCATTTTTGGAGTTTTTCAGAGAAAGAAAGTTGAGTTAGGGGTGGATGGGTGGGTGAAAATCAAGGGTAGGCCCAAGTGTTCAAGTCCATTTGAATTGATACAAAACTCCAAATCCAAAGCAAAGGCAAAAGAAAGTCCGGAAAAAGAGAGAAGGCAAATCCAGGCTGTCACAGTCCGGAGGCCGGATCCCTGCTATGGTGAACCCTTCTGTCATTGGGGGAGCTGAGCTGGGGTGAACGACGATGCAGCAGGAGCGGGACAAACCACGCAAGGTTTTCTTTGACAACTATCTATAAGAGAAGTAATTCTGTAAGGGCTCGTTTGATTTGGAGGATTCTAATAACGCAGGGATAGGAAATACACTTCAATATGATAGGAATGCATGTGCAAAACAGAGAATTTAAAAACATATGATTTCTGCCAATCTGGGTGTTTGGTTCACAAGAATTGGAAGATCACAGGATGCAAAGAAGCATGGGGAGATTAAGTCAAACCACAAGAAAATGTACGGTTATAATGCTATTATGGTACAATCTCTTAGTCTTGTGCTTCATGAATATGAATTTGAAAAGGAGGACAAGTGGATATTAAAATTCCTACAATTTTTCTTTCAAGGAGACACTAAAGGAACAAATCCTACAGTTTTCCTTTGCTCCATTCCTTTGAACCAAATGCATGAATAGTAGTACCATAGGAAACTTTCCAATTCCTATGTTTTTCCTTCACTTCTCCTTTCAAGCACCGGTGATTCTAGTAGGAAGGCTTGAGCAGGGAAAAGCCTACACACAAAAAAATGTTTTTGTGCTACTTCTACTACTTTGGACCCAGGCCACTGCCCTACTAGCTCAACTCCCAGGCCCATCTACAAATGCACAACTCAAATGCGCAGAGATAAATAATGATGGCATTCAAGAGAGTCCATCATGGATAGCTAAGTTGCCTAGTACTTCACTGTTTGTCATATAGTAGGAGAAACTAATCGTATTTCATGTTACTACGTGTGCCCACTTGACAATATAAATAACATGTGGAGTAAAAAAGTGATGCAACAAGTGTACAACCTTTCTGTTGAAGCCATGTCGATCTCAGCGTGATTGGATTGGTCAGTGAGGATGCTCTGGCTGATTTGGTTGTCGGAGGAGGGGAATAAGATCTTAGGCGTCTAGAGATGGAGTCCGGGGTACTGCTCCGCCGTGATGGAGGGTTTCATCGTTGGAGCAGCTCCAGTAAGTTGTACGACGGAGAGGCTGAAGCAGGACAAGAGAGACAATGTTAATCTGAGTGGAATTCTAATAGCATCTTCAATATATGACGTAAAATACATAACCACAAAGTGCTAGATGTAAAATACATCAACCACTCATCTCTGAACTTAACTGTAGAAACTGAATTTTACTGTCAAAACTGAACGCACTAGTAGCAGAAAAGCAGTAGCAGAGCACCCGGAGCAGCAGCATGTGCGAGAGCTGGGGCAACTGGTCGTGTAGCAGCATCTTGGGTAGGAGCTGCAGGGGCTCAAGGGAGAGCAGGATTTGCTGCTCATGCAGCAGCAGAGCGCGCAAGGGTAGAGCAGCATCGCAAGCAAGAGCAAGAGTGAGAGTGGCAGCGTAAGCAAGAGAAAGAGCGAGAGTAGCAGCGCGAGCAAGAGCAAGAGCAAGAGCAGACCAGGCAGGGGACCGAGAGCCAAAGCAGCAGCAACTCCTATTGAGGTGGATGTCGCCGTCGAGGGAGCGATGCCGTGGAGGAAGTGGCCGCCGCCACCACCGTGGATGGAGCCGCGCCATGTCGGCTCGGGTCTAAGCGCCGGCAGCACCGTGAGATCGAATCAAGAAGAAAATGCATCGATTAGTGTAGAACCTCTTTGGTGGCACCGATTAGGCCTCAACTTTATCCGAGGAATCGGTGATGATGCTGCTCTTCCGGTGGTGCAGGTGAAGACGACGGTGTGGGAATGGAGGTGGCGAGAAAGACGAGGGGAACGTCGGGGTAGCTCCTTGGAGGTAGAGGACGGGGTGGCTGAACCGGCGGGACGACGAGATCGATGACCGATCCTCATCCGTGCGGTGGATGAGGGACGTCAAGGTGTTGCTGTGGACAACGTCGTTGGGGAAGAGGCTCCGGCTGGGTGGCAGACGGAGGAGGGTGTGGGGCTTCGCGGGTTTTCGCGGCCTCGTTGTGCGAATGGGTGGGCGGATGGGATGGAAGGGGGGAGCTTAGGGACGCGCTTGTCCAAAATGTGGGGCAAGGTACAAAAGTACCCCCACCGATTTGAGTTAGGCGGTTCTTTCGGTTTAGGGGTATCACAGGCATTTCATGTGTTGGGATTTTGCAGGAGGTGGGAGTTTTCTTGCACGTTGCAATTTTGGGATAGCAAGGCACGGGTTGAGATGGAGGGACTTTTTGGAGCACAACGAGACAAAGATATATCCTAAATATTTTGGGGTAACAAGGTGTGGGTTGAAATTTCCAGACAAGCCTAACGTGTACTGTACCAAATGAATTCGCACTTCCCTCAACGAAAAAACAAAAATAAATCAATTTGCACCACACAGGAGAGTCTAGTCCCGTGTACTGTACCAAATCAATTCGCACTACAAATGCCATTCAAAACTTTGAATCCATGTTATGTTCAATTAAATTATTGTGCTACTTGTATAATGCATGCAACCTTCTACTCAAAAGAATGTTTTAGTGCATTCCAAACGTATATACTACCACTTCAATACGAACTAAATTTGAATTCATTTATCTATTTGAATAAGATCTACAATCATGAATGTTGTCACGTTAAACCATTTGAATTCATTTCTCTATTTTAATAAGATCTACAATCATCATTACTGTCAAGTTAAACCATCATTTGTATATTATCTTCACAGCACACCACATGATTACTATCGATTTAGATATCAACTATGTGTGCTATATGAACTCAAACTTGATTTTTTGAGTCCACTTTATGTTGATTTCAAATCACAGTACATTTCAAGCTCTAGCTAGATCTTCATAATCTAAACCATGTCTCATATGTATAATGTGTTTATCACATAATTTATGGTGCCCCGCCCCCTACGCCTACAAGTATTTAGATACGAGTTGCAAATGCCACACATTATCTCATATTCAAATAAAATGTGAGATTGTTCAATATATAGTATGGTTTAGATTGTTCGATATTTAGTTTTGAGCTGCAAACGCCACACATTATCACAAATTCAAATAAAATGTGAGATTGTTTGATGTATAGTATGGTTTAGATTGGTCAATATTTATCTGTGAGTTGCAAATGCCAGCATTATTACATTATGGTATAACATGTCCAAAACCACACCACGCGTATCACCGCTATATTGATGCATGCATATGTTTATAACACTATGATCTCCTATTCAAATATATGAATCCACTTTCATATTGAATCATGATCTTTGTTAGTCTCTTACACCCACACAATCCTCTAACCTTTGTATCTAGCACTAACTTTCTCTCGTGCATGCACACACCCTCCTGGTCCTCCCTCTCCCTCAGCATTCTATCCATCGCCCACATTCATTTTTTTCTTTAGGTCGCTCTCCCACGGTCTCCACAACTCCTTTCCGACACACACCGATCGATAAACCTCTCGAGCGATGTCTGCCTACCAGTTACACACGCACCTTCCATCTCCTCCTTTCTGTGTCCATGCCTCGTGTCTCTCATATGGTCCCACACACGTGTAAACTCTCGCCCCTTTTTTCATCGATCTCACAATCGCACACTCCTCCCCCTATCTATCTAGTAGGCCTCTCGCACCACCTCCTAGCTCCATTCTCTCTGTCTATCTGTCTCTTTGGGCCTTATTTGCCTCTAACAAATGGATGTAGACCGACCAATCTCCCGCTATACTTATAGCTAGCTAGGTCGTTATAACTCGTTTTCCCCACACGCCGATCGATCTACCTCATTGGTTATGTCTCTCCCTTCCTCCGACACACAACAATTGATCTACCAATCTAGTTAGCTCTGCTTACCAAACACACGGTCCCCCTTCACCATCCATGCATGCCTCCTAACACATCTATCACGCACACGCATGCACAGAAACACATGCCCAGTCTTATTGATAATATTGTAGTTCTACCCTCAGTTTGTCTATTAGGCCTCTCCCACACTACTTGGAAAAGGGCTATAGATGGAAATGACACTAATGGCGCACCAGACATGTGGTGCGCCATTAGTATATACTAATGGCGCACCACTTTCTGATGCGCCATTAGTGTTGAAACTACTAATGGCGCACCCTGCCTGCGGTGCGCCATTAGTACCAAATTTTTTTTTTGAACTAGTGCGCCTGTCCAAACATACTAATGGCGCACCGTGGGTGTGGTGCGCCATTACTAGTTAAACTAGTAATGGCGCACC
>NC_041385.1:479444096-479444798 GCF_002162155.2 Triticum dicoccoides
AAAACAAAATGATAAAAATGTCAAAAAAATAAAAGAAAATAAGTTTCCCATGTGATATGTGGCCTAGTTGTTGGGAAAATTTGCAAATATGAATTTTGACTTCATTTGCAAAATCTCGCGAGAATTTGTAAAAATGGGCATAACTTTTGCATACTAACTCGGATGAAAAAGTTTTTTATATGAAAAATCATCTACTCGAAAAGTTACATCCAAATTTAACTAGGGGAACCCCGTTAAACATTTTCAAAATCCTCAAAAACCTAACAGAAAAAAATATACGGGGCTTTTAAGATCTAGAGAGGCAAAAAAAAATCAAAAAAATTCAAACTTACTGCAGGTGCGCCATTAGTATCTTCCCTCCTTCAAAATTCAAAATAAGTCAAAAAAATAAAAAAAATTACTAATGGCGCACCTGACCATGGTGCGCCATTAGTATCTTCCCGCCTTCAAAATTCAAAATAAATCAAAAAAATAAAAAAATTACTAATGGCGCACCTGACCATGGTGCGCCATTAGTATCTTCCCGCCTTCAAAATTCAAAATAAATCAAAAACATAAAAAAATTACTAATGGCGCACCTGCCCGCGGTGCGCCATTAGTATGCAGTATATATGGCTGGTCCTCTCCTCCTCTCTTCATTTCATCTTCTCTTCCCTTCTCTCCTCCACCATACTTCTCCTCTCCGGTGACCTCCTCCTCCTC
>NC_041385.1:479445673-479542196 GCF_002162155.2 Triticum dicoccoides
GATACTAATGGCGCACCACTGGTGCGCCATTAGTAAAAATTACTAATGGCGTGCTGTTAGTGGCGCACCACAGATGCGCCATTAATGGCCATACTAGGTGCGCCATTAGAAGGGGTTTTTCTAGTAGTGCCACCATCTTAGAGAAGCAACTCCACCACCCATCTAGCACTCTACCCCTCTCTCTCTCTCTCTCTCTCTCTCTCTCTGTGTGTGTGTGTGTGTGTGTGTGTGTGTATGTGTGTGTGTCCCAACCTATTTCCCGTCCTTCACTTATGTATGGATGTCGACCGATCTCCCTCAAGACATAGCTAGGTCTCTCCTTCTCAACACATATATGAGTCGATCTACCTCTCTAGTTAGGTCTCTACCTCCCCCCTCCCCTCTCCACACACATCGATACATCGAGCACTCTAGTCGTGTCTCCCTGCCACACACAAACTTGCCCTATGCCCTCTGACGTTTCGGTAGGTCAGTCGCCTTATATCTTTGACTTGCACACACACAATTTTGATGGCTCACTTCATCGATCTCTCACCCACCCACTTGATCCTCTCTTCGACTCTATTGATATCTATGACCCCTCCCTCTCTTCTCGTGGATCGCCCCCTCTATATATGATATAGATAGGCCTCTATTTCACACACATTGCATGTGTCAAATTTTTGTTTGAGATATCATCGACACATATTCCCACAAATACATTCACGAAATCACCCCCAACAAAAAACACTCACAACACACACGCCACCTATCTAGGTTTGTATATCTCTCACACACACCAACGTAGGTCGTGGACGTACACGAAGAGAAGAGGTGCATGCACCACACAAGTACTCTCGTCTCTTTCCCAACCAGACCCGCGCGAGTACATGATGGAGCTCATTTCTGTACGAAAAGGCAGCCCATATGGTAATTTGATACGTGCACTACTGCAGGATGCTGCTAACACGACACTATGATCAGAGACCCTTCGATGAAACTATGTGCGATGCAATAATTGCAAACGTTGTTGTAAAAAACCTGTCAAAAAGGTGCAAAACGTTTGCGATGACGGATGCATCAAACACTGTTCAGATTTTTGTTGCGTGTCCGATGCAGGGCATACATTTCAATTCAATTAATTGTTTGCGATGATGAAGAACAAAAGAAATAGGCTGCCAGATGCAGGCGTGTGCGATGTAGAGCATACAGTTCACTCGGATGAACTGTTTGTGATGACGCAGAACAACAGAAACGGGCAGCCATATGTAGGTGTGTGCGATATACGGCATACAGTTCAATCGGATGAACTGTTTGTGTTGAGCCAAGGGAACAGAAATGGTTCAACTTAACAAGATGTGTGTGATACGCAGCAAATAGGTCTGTAATCAGAAACGTGTGGGAAGACCGATAACAACACAGACTATTCCTGTTAACAAGCCGTGTGTGCTATGAGCAAACGATTGCTGGTATACAATTGTCAGTGATTGATGAAATCATCACCGGCGGGTTCCCTTGTTTAGTCTGCGTGCGATGTGATTTGCTCTGTCCACAGAGCATCAACATACATACTTAAAAAGACAGCATTGCATAACCAAATTAAGCATACAATTACACAAGTGACTACACACATACCATTTTCACACACCAAAGTAAGCAATTACATGCATACTAAACTAGAAGAAACGAGGATCTAATCATCTACTTCTTGGTGCGATGACGCTTGCCATTGCTCTACTTCCGGCTGGATCCCTGGCCATTTTGGGGAAGGAGGCACTTCCTCATGTCAACAATCTTCCTGTACATGTCGTAGCATGTGTACGCCTCCTTGTCCGCGTACACGACGTGAGCTTTGTAAAGGATCTCCATCCAGGGCGAGTGCTAGGCACGCTTGTCCTTGTTGCAGGAATCCTTCATGTCTCTCTCCTCCACTTAGGCAAAATTGCCATGTAAGTAGACTATAAGCCCACTATTGTAGTACTTGCTCTTAGCGGCATGGCGGACCAACCGTGTGTGGTGCAAAGTGGCTTCGCTTGTGTGGGCGATGGAGGCCATCCCGCGCGGGCGCTAGGTCTAAGAGGATGGCCTTGTCGTCAGTGTGTGACCTCTCTGTGGCAACCGTTCGCTCCCCACTAGCCTCTTCGTGTATCATGGCAACCGTCCACCGCCTCTTCGCCTTGCCCTCTTGATTTGGAACTGCTATCGCATGCTCTTCCTCCCTCCATTTGCCTTCACCCTTCCTCCTGCCATTGTTCGATCGTCTTCTCCATGGAGGGAATAGGCTGAAAATGACCCCGTTATTCTTGCCCCGATCTGAAAGATGACGTGGTGGAGGAACTCATTGATCGGTGCGATGTCATCACCTCGGCTAGCCAGGTAGGTTCGTTCAAGTCCATTCTCGACTCAAAAAATAACATCATTGCAAAGAACCCAAGGGTTCAGAGCAGTTTGATCACCCCTATCTTCTTCGCCATCATGCTGGTCGCCGGCGTGGGGACGACGGAAGCCTTGCCTTGTGCAAGTTGATGCTGCTTGATAATGATACGTGTGATGTTAAGATGCCATCGCTTGAGGGTAAGGCTTGGGCAGGCACAAATGGAGATTGGGTTGTTTATATTGGTATAACCGCGAGTGGGAACTTGGGAATGTGTACAGTCATCACCGGGTTCCACTTCCAAAAATCACAGACTGCCCTGAGGTTGACCACACAGATGATCTACGTACGTTCAAATACGATCATGGTGACTATCGTCTATGGAAGATAGCAATTTGTCAAGTTCCCAACCACTCTTGCGATTACAATAACTATGAAGTTGTTGCTATCTTCGACAAGCTTGTTGCCGTCCTTACTTCCATGCCTCGATGGATATTGCTCAAAAATCAATTTCTGTACACGGATGAGTACTGTGATGCAATTCAATACGAGGGTCTTGTGTTTGCTGCCACCACTCGTGGCACTATTTTTGCATGGAATCCTTATGGTTTCTGTACGTTTGTCTTCCACCGTAATTATAATTGTTTCATCCACATGCTTGCGGGTTAGCTACTTTCCCTTTACTAATTAAACTTCTTGTGTTTCCAAGGACCTGTGAACAGTCCACCACCTATACTTGAATTATTTTTTAACCAAGGGAGATGACGATGGTGATGATCACGAGCATGATGACGAGTAGGACCTATATACTCAGTGGCACCTGGAAACTTATTTTGATGGATAACCTCTTCTTGTATGTATACATGGCACTGCTGATGTTACTAATGAAGCAGGTGTTGTCTCCCATGGTCACACTCTCCGGACCTATTCCAACATTCGTTGTAGGGTATTCGGGATGGATAGTCGTGTGCTAGCGTCAACACCTTCTCCCTGGTTTAGTATTGATAGTCTTGAAGAATACTCGCTCTTCCTTGGACAAAACTATTCAATGATGGTGAAAGGAGATCCAGCTGCTGTTGGCAAAACGTTACTACCGTTTGTGAGAAGCAACTGTATCTATATCTCGGACATTGCTATGGTTACCTATCGTGGCTATCACAATATGCATCCTGATATAGGCCGCTTCAGCCTGGATGATCAGTCCTGCATTGGTCTCAAGATTGACAATAGCTGGCCCTTCCCAGAGAACCAGTTATGGTTCAAAGCAAGCATTTCCAACGCCAAGGATTGGTTGAGCTGAAGTTCATTTCATCGCTTTGTTATTTGTTGTGTGAGAAAAACTTCAGTATTTACTAGAATGTTTTGTTGGAAATAATCTATAATCCAACATGTATCCTCGTTATCATTGAGTGTTGATGACTTGTTGTATATAATTGAACATATGTTGTTTTTCTATTTGGATGATTAATGCTGCCGCTTTATTGCTTAACCGAAGCATGGCACGTATCCATTGTTGGTCCAATGCACACAGTACGAATAAATAATCTGTTTGGCATATTGGTTCCCACTTATTAATAATCTCCCGTATGTAATTAGATAAAGATTACATCAAAACTGGTCTCAAATTTGACCAAAAGAGTACACTGCAAGTTTTTATTTGTGTCTATATGACAACACGATAAGTTTCATGAACTTCAAATAAGTTTTGGATGTACTAGAATTTAAAAATCAAGATTCTCATTGTTAGAAATTTGTTGCACGGGGAATAAACATGCACCCAGTGAGACACGTGTGTTTTTCCAATCCATTTAGGTGCACTGTCACATGTGCATGTATCTCGAATTTGATTTTTGCACATTGTACCTGTAGAAAATCAATCAATTAATGTACTAAAATGTCTTAATGATCTCTAATTTTTTTCGAAATTAAACATCCCTCCTTTCGTAACATATATATGTTCACCGCGGGATAATTAATTTAACATGCATCATAGTTGCGGTGGATTCGCGGTGTGTGTGGGTGTGTGCGTCTGGGGGTGGCGGGTGGCTCACAGTACGCTACAAGTTGTGAGCCACCGTGTGGGTTAGCCATTTTGTTAGGCAGGCCGGTGCCACATCAGAGTCGTGAATTCATAATTTAAAACATTACACAACTCTTTCAAACATACATGTTTTGGCCACATGCAGTCGACAGTTGTCCTACACGACCCTTGATACTCGCGTGTGAGGCTTTCAGTGGGCCCATGAGGTCGTCGTCCATCACTTTGACAAACAGCCGGTAATGAGGCTAATTTAAAAAGCAATTATCTCAATGTTTGTGGCCGAGTGACGGTGGTAGGGTGTTTGACATTCATTCCCATTTCTTGCATGGGACCTAAGCATGCAACCAAAGGACATGGATTTGAATTTTCAACCTATTTATATGCATTAGAGCATGTGCATGTAGTTCAAATTTGAATTATGCACATAAATGCATTGAAAACTCAATTAATGTATAAAAATGTCCGAACGAACCCCAAAATTCCAAATTTTAACCCAACACTCCTGTTGTTATATGTTGACACTAGAGAAAAATTGAAAGCAATAACAGGCAACGAATATCTTTTTGTCCTCAAAGGTGGCACGTTCCTTACTGAAACCATGAGGCTCTTGTTTGTGAGAAGCTCTAGTTTGTGAGAAGCTTAGTCCCAAACCTACCCCAAATGGGACACAAATTTTACGATGGCATGTGGATGCCGCTCCATGATAGCATGCCAAGTTTCATGAATTTCAGAAGAGTTTTGGATTTACTAGAATTCAAAAAACAAGTATCTCAATGTTTGCGGCCGAGTGATGGTGGCAGGGTGTTTGACATTCATTCCCATTTCTTGCATGGGACCTAAGCATGCAACCAAGGACACGGATTTGAATTTTCAACCAATTATTATGCATTAGAGCTTGTGCTTGTAGTTCAAATTTGAATTATGCACATAAATGCATTGAAACTCAATTAATGTATAAAAATGTCCAAACGAACCCCCCAAAAAATCCTAAAACTAATAGAACACTCATGTTGTTCTATGTTCTCACTAGAAAAAGACATGAAATCAAGAAGAGGCAATGGATATCGTTTCGTCCAGAAAGGTAAAACGTTCCCTACCGTAACCATGAGGATTGTTGTGAGAAGCTTATATACCCTAACCTGCCCCAAATCGGACAATATTTTTACCACTACATGTTGATGCCGTTCCATGCTAGCGTGTCAAGGTTCATAAATTTTAGACGTTTTTCGATTTAATAGAATTTAAAAACCATGTATGTCAATGTTAGCGGCCGAGCGACGATGGCATGGTGTTTGACATTCATTCTCATTTCTTGCATGGGACTTAAGCATGTAACAAAGGTCACACATTCCAATTCTGAACCACTTTAATGCACTAGAGCATGTGCATGCAGTTCAAATTTGAATTATGCAAATGAATGCATAGAAAACTTAGCTAATTTATAAAAATGTCCAAGCGAACCCCGAAAACTCCCAAAAATGACACATCATTCGTGTTGTTCTATGTCGACACGAGAAAAATTTAGAAAGTAAGAAGAGGCAACATATATCGTTTGTCCCCCAAGGTGGCACGTTCCCCACCGAAACCATCTAGCTTGTTGTGAGAGAAGCTCCGATTTGCGAGAAGCTTATACCCAAACCTGCCCCAAATGGGAAAATATGTTTACCACGTCATGTCGATGCCGTTCCATGATATCATGTCAAGTTTCATGAATTTCCAGCTGAGTTTTCGATTTACTAGAATTTCAAAACCATGTATCTCAATGTTAGCGGCTGAGCGACAATGTCAAGGTGTTTGACATTCATTCTCATGTCTTGCATGTGACCTAAGCTTGCAACCAAGGACAAACATTTGACTTTGCAACCCGTTTTTGTGGACTGGAGCATGTGCTTTACTTTTGAATTGTGCACCTAAAATTGCTAGAAAACCAATTTAATGTATAAAATTTCCAAATGAACCCTGAATAATTCCAAATTTTTTACGACACACATATAGTTGCATGTTCACTACAGATAAAAGGTCTAGCAATTCAAACACTGTCCATTGCTGCTGTGACCCCATTATGTAATTCAAATCAAAATGAAAAATCAAGTAGATCCCACACAGTTTATTATCACCAACCGTGTGAGATGCAGTACAAAATATCCTGGAGCACCGTCGGTGTATAGTACGCCTATGGCTTACGCGAGAAGGTGCATCGACTATAGTCCACAGCCGGCGTGTCAAGCACACTAGCTCGCTCCCCAAATACTTCCGCCTCTGCATCCCTCGCAATCTCAAAAATATCTGCTCGCCCTTGATCCAAATTTTTAGTACCCCCCGCCTTGATACTCCCGCCTAGTAAATTTTCCAGTTGCGCGATATTTCCTCAAACACCACCTTAACCCTCGCGCCCCCTCCACACACACCACACACTCCACAAAACCTGCACTCACCGACACACACCACCACCATAACCATTGGTAGGTCACCGCCATCGGCACCGCCGCCGCCTCCATCCTCAACCTTTGCCTGTGTGCTGGGGTGCTCGAGGAGCCAATGGCCAAAGAGAGGTTTATCGTGGCCTCTTTGCCCGACACCGACGAGTTGCCTCTGAGGTGTCCCCTTCATCCTCCATGGGCTCTTTATTGATCTGCCGTCGCCGGTCCCCCGATCCGCCCACCGCCGCGCCCCTACGTCGGTTAGAGGACTTCCCCGTCCTCCCTCGAACCCGGCAGCCGATGAGGTCCTACCTCGGGGTCCAGTAGCGGAAGTGGGGGACGTGGGTCGCCGAGATTACAGATCAGGAGACCCACACCCGCTGGTGGCTTGGTAGCTTCCACATGATCGAGCTCGCGACCATGGAGTATGAACGCTGGCAGGTCCTCTACCACAGCGCGGCAGCTAGGCTCAATTTCCCCTTCAGCACATGTCCGGTCCACCTGGTTCCGCCGGAGCCAGGGATGGTGAGCTTGGCTATCGCACGGGAGGACCGCGAGGCGTGGGAGAACCTCGAGGCCGAGGCCGCCGCCGAGGCCTACATGAAATAGCTCCTCCCGCAGCACCCGAAGCTCGTGGAGGTGGAGCGAGTGATCTTTGCCGGTGCCGAGGACAGCGAGGTTATTGCACTCTCCTCCAATGACGAGGTCGAAGGCGGCGGGGACGGTGGCGCAGAGGGTGGCGAGATTATCATGCTCTCCTCTGATGACGAGGTCGAAGGCGGCAAGGACGGCAGCGCAGAGGGCAGCAAGGTTATCGCGCTCTCCTCTGATGACGAGGTCGAAGGCGGCGAGGACGGCGATGCGGAGGGCGTCAAGGTGGGTGGCGAGGACGAGGAGATCAACGTCGACGAGTGGAGAAGTGCCTTCCCAACGACCCCGATGACGACACCTGCCCGGACACGGCTCGTGGCACACCGTACCTAACGAGGAAGGATTGGCTCAACCTCTACTTTGACCAAAGGTAGTTTAGCTTAGTTTAAATTTATGTTTTATGTTCAGTTATGCAAAACTATCTATGTTTATGTTTGAATGCACGCTTCTTTCGGTTGAACTTGCTTTGAACTTGACCAAATTGAAGTTTACAACATTAAGTTTAGGGGATCAACTAGAAACGTCCAAAAATTGATGGAGTATATATATATCCATAATTGTTTTAGTCCTTTAACTTTGAAAGGATCGGCTAGAGATGGCCTTATGCCTTGTTTATTTCAGTTCTTCACAATGTGATGCTCTATATGTGCAACCATTTACCGTGCAATTCAATTTCATCAATAACAGTTTCAACAATACCACTATGAATTATGATATTTGGTTGCTATTAAGGATATTGCAGTTAACATGCCTTTTCGTTTTTTTAACAATAACTAGTGTACTTTAGACCTGCACAATACCAGTTTGAATGACTATTTGCTTGTTTATAAATGTTATGCCTGATGCAGTTAACACACCTTTCCACTTCTTGTTTTGCTTAACTAGCATGCTTGAGCCTGCACACTAAAGCTATCATTTGTAGATTTTGTTGTCTACCTTCGATATATTCGATTGACGTTTAGCCTGTTGTGCTTAACATGCCTTTATATATACTCATACAGGACAATATTGAGAACAATGCTGTTTTTTCCATCGAGGTTAGTTTCATCACATTGCTTATATGTACTCACTGTTCAGGATCTCGGTAGCTGCTACCATATAGCCTGGGGGCTGATAAGGGATTAATCATCGAATCGGACATTTCACTGAATATATTTGTAACCCATTTATCAGTAGGTTAACTAGGGCCATATTTAATATATTTGAGGCTACATAGCAACATGCATTGTACTGAATGACTAAATATGCAATCCCAGGCTACATAGAAACAAGGAAGAGTGTTACCTTAATGTTCGTGTTACCTTAATGTTCTGATGATGTCTAGATATACGTGTATAAAATCTTATATAATTGGATGGAGGGAGTGTTGTATTGCATCATTTTGCAATTGTTATTTAGCTTCTAATATTAACTTGGTGCTTTTAGGTACACATGTCATTGCTAAAGATCCACACCTCGACCCTTTTAGATATACGTGTATGGGGCAATGAGATATTCATGAACCCGCATCAAGTGAGGAAACTGATAAAGATTGTTATTAAAATGGGTCAAAAGATGTCAATCGAACTATATGTTTACACTTTATGCAACACAACAGTGAACTGGAGGATGGTAAGTAAGAACCCTGTATCCTTCTTTTTACTGCTCGTAATGAGTTGTGTTAGATGACAATGTCTGAACCTTTTTTCCTTTGCAGTGAATCCTGAAGCAGTTTACTCAAGATTACCTCTCAAACTACATGATTGGCATCCGACCATCACAAGGGGTTGGACTAGAGTTGTGAGCGCCTTCCGCATCTAGGAGAGCACAATAGGGCCATTCCGCTTCACCTTGTTCAGCAACCAGAATGTCTGTCGCCTCTTTCTTTATGATCTATAATAGTACAAGTATAGAACCCTGGTTCATCATTCTTTATTTGGTGCTTATGTAATTCTTAAACATATGTACCTGTGAATTGAATAATGCATTGGTTGTTTGAACCTGATGGATATGAATAAAGCTATAACCTACTTTCAAGTTCAAATAGGTACAATTTTAAATAGCAGCAATTCAATTAGGGCGAAATTACGGTGTGCAGGTCATTACGGTGCACACAGTTAATAAAGCACAGCGTGTGCGATATACATCATAATCCGACATCGTTCACGGAGTGGAAATGTGTGTAACAATGCACAAAATTACTATTTGCAAAGCGTGTGTGATGTCAGACACTATCACATATGGTGCGGGAAAACTAAATGTGTGTGAATGTCTACCTATCATACACGGTTTATAATCATGAACTATTTGTGATGTGCTAGGCATCGTAAACGTAGAGCCAGTTTGGTACGTGCCTATAAAACTCCCGTGCCTGGAATCTGCCTGGTTTTAGGTAAAACCATAAAATTCCGACTGCGATGGAAATGCGAGCACAAACGAGTAGCAAGGATGAAGCATTTCGGATATGCGAGACATCGGAAACGGTTATATAGGGGCAACTGTATGCATCAAGGCTCCCTATCCTCGATGCTTTCTGGGTCATGTGAGAAGGACCTCCCTATCGCCCACACTCACTTGGTGACGATTCCAAGTGCCGCCGCGGAAAGCGGTTAAAAACTATTTGTATAGCACCTCGCTGTACTAGTGGTGTACTAGTTGTCCACTTGATGGAGGATCGTGTACCATGGGTGAACACACAAATTGTGACTTGACGCATTATGTTAAAAAAGAGGCAAACCATGTGGGGCCTACCTTAGAGGCAAGGCTCATATACACTAGAGATGCTCTGTATGTATTACTTTTGATGTGTCCCATCAACTCACAGAACAAGGAGAAGCTTGCAGAGTCGCAGGACGAGGAGAAGCTTGCTTACTACGCCTATGCCCGCTCCCTCACCCACGTGCGTGGTGGCTCGCAAAACGAGGAGAAAATTTTACTACTCCCTCCGTTACTCCTCGTCCCTACCTTGGTTAGAGAGACTATCATATTGTTTGAAATATATGTCTTTTGTAGATTTCAGTATGAACTACTTGTACATACTCCATATGTTGATGTATATAGACGTATTTTAGAGTGTAGATTCACCCATTTTGTTCCGTATGTAGTCCATATTGAAATGGATGTACTAGTACACACTCTCCCTCGCTCCTCGCCCCTCAACTCTCGCCCATGTGGTGGACGTGCAGCCATTCATTCGGTCCCAGATAGCCAGAATGATATACTGTAGTACCATTATTGGTCGACTTCCCGAAGACGCGAAGAGCCAAGCGCAAGGTTAATATTTTTTAAATGCCAAGCGCAAGGTTTATAGGAGAACGAGAAGTAGTACTACTAGTATTACATACCAGTATTACGTACTGTATGAGGAAGAAGGCAACAAGATGTATGTTTTGTGTGATAGTCTCTTCTTACAGGACGTGCTAGACCTAGTGGACCTCATTGCAATGGGATTACTATCATAGATGGCACGATTCAGATTGGTGGGCAGCGGGAATAATTCGGAGCTGCTTAGTCTTAAACCCCATGAAGAAGTCCCATCGAAAGAAATAGCCATCCGCTACATGTGCTCCTATGTAAAATGAGTAAATGAGACAAAAAGAGAAAGAGACAAACAACAACAACAACAACAACAACAACAACAAAGCCTTTAGTCCCATACAAGTTGGGGTAGGCTAGAGGTGAAACCCATAAGATCTCGCAACCGACTCATGGCTCTGGCACATGGATAGCAAGCTTCCATGCACCCCTGTCCATAGCTAGCTCTTTGTCGATACTCCAATCCTTCAAGTCTCTCTTAACGGACTCCTCCCATGTCAAATTCGGTCGACCCTGCCCTCTCTTGACATTCTCCGCACGCTTTAGCCGTCCACTATGCAGTGGACCTTCTGGAGGCCTGTGCTAAATATGCCCAAACCATCTCAAACGATGTTGGACAAGCTTCTCCTCAATTGGTGCTACCCCAACTCTATCTCTTATACAAAAAGAGAAAGAGACAAAGTAATAAAAATCACCAGCCTTAGAGCCAACCCCATTGTATCAGTGAATGATATTTCTACGTCATGATTGACATGGCTATATTATTAACCATGCTGCGGAGGTTGAAGAGGATTTTTATTTATTTGCGGAGGTAGCAACTGATGGATATTCAATGAGGACTGAAATGATGGCTGCTTCCTCGGTCAAACATAGAGAAAGGTGGGCCTCGTGATTTGACGGCTTATTAGTCATTATTACTACGTATACTCTTTTCCCATATAATAACCGTGTGGTAGAGCAGTGGGCTATACTTTTAATAACCATACTCAAAGAGAAGAGGTGCACACACCCACTCATGTAGTACTAGTAGCACTCTTTGCGTCTTTTGCATCTTCCCCAACCAAACACGTGACACGGTGGAGCTCATTTCTGTACGAGGATGCAGCCCACGTGATAATTTGACGCGTCTAGTAGTAGTTACTCACTTATAAATAATGGAGGGTCGGGAACCATGCATGAATAGTGCCGCCTCATTTATAAATAAAGTTTTTTTTCTTTAGTGGCATGTATGCAATATAAATAGGTTCATATGGAGAGAAACGAAACCGCTCCACTATATACATAGCCGGGACGAGCCTACACAGTTGCTTGCTGGGGTTGCTCTCTTCACACTCTCTCGGACAAAACGACTGTGGCCACATCTCTAACATCCGGGTGGATCACGTCCGCCAGGGGAAGGGGTGGATGCTTTGTGTAGATGTGGTCGCCGTCGCCGACGATGAAAACCCATTGTCGGCACATCCCGATCAGGGGTCCCCACCGTTCTCTCTCGCAAAGCCGGTGTGGTTGCCTTCATCCCTTGCTCACTACCGCGACGTGGGCAGTTGCCGCCTCGCGCCGCCCTCCTCTAGTTTGAGCTACGTCCCGACATTCCTTAGGTACAACTTCCTTTACAGCCGGCTTGCACCACTGCCCCAGCTTCCCACATCGCTCCATGTGGATATTTCTCTACTTCTTTGAACTGCACGTACCTCTACTAGATTCTACTGTATTTGTGATGAGTTTATGTCTCATCAACTAGTCCCAGTAACCTTATACTAATCACGCTTCTTCAATTTCTTTGCCACAGGGATGCTCATCTTGATATTAGTGAAACTGCACAAAATGATCCGATGGTCAAAGGGTTGCAGACTTCATTTCTTCAGAAGGTTCAATGTCACTAGCAAATTAAAGCCTGGTTAGGGTTTAGCGTTCAAGGGCTAGGGACTGCATGGATCGTTTTTTCTTTAGTTGTCTCTGTTCCAAAATAAGTGTCAACTTTAGTAGTAGTACAACTTTCTACTAAAGTTTGCATAAAGTTGTGACACTTATTTTGGAACAGAGGGAGTACTTATTTTGGTCAATAAATGAGATGCAATAGCATGCATGTTAGTCTCCTTTGTATTTGATGAAATCTTGCAACGGGGCAACCTTGGACGCAAGATACATGAAACAGAAGCTGGAAGCTTCATAGCAGTTTACAAATTTATCTCGCTGAGAAATTACAGTACGTACTATACTACTATGTAAAGAGTTAGGTGTCGCACAGTGTCCAGAAAATATGGTGATAGTGTGAGGTGGTCCATGTAATCACTAAGGTTGCGTGTTTTCACTACTTTTGCACTCCTCCGCAGTAAGAATGGAGAAAATTGTAATCTACCTTCTTTCGCCGAAACGTGGGACATCCGGCAGTCGCACCACCTCACTAATAATGAAAAATGAGCTGTCAAATCACATAGACCTAGCAGTAAGTTGGACGAACAAAGCAACCATCACTCTTGAATCCGCTTCTCCCTTCAACGCAGGTGCTAGTGAGAGCTCGCGTCCTCTCTGCCCGGCCATGAATGCGGCACCGATTCTCTAGAGCGGCGTTGACTGTTTCAGGCGGGAAGCATGCGCGGGCGATGGAGGGGCTTTGGGTGGGCCAGGCTGGTCACGAGTGGGCGTGGCAGCTGTCCCGAACGGATGCCCAAAAACGAGAGGATGCACCGACTCTCGCGGGTAAATCATACACTACACCATCTCTCTGTAGGAGTAGGTCGATGTTTCGCTCTCTCTAACACACACACGCTGTACAAACACACACACACACACACAAACACACACACACACACACACACACACACACATGTTCATAGAATAGGAATATCGTGCGAGTGGGAAGCCATAGGAAGTGTGATAAATGGAGTACATACAAGAAGAGAAGAGGTGACGAATATTCCATCAAACTTGGACTGAGGAGTAGTACTCCCTCCTTCTAGGTGTTAAGTCATCTTACGAAAATCAGATATTCCCAAAATGTTTAGGTGTCGTCCATTAACTTCACATCTCAATCCCCTCCTAGTCTCGTTGCTAGCGAGCATTGTTACTTACTCTGCCTCCCCCAAAAACCCAGTGCACGGAGCGAAACTACACATTGATCAGTCAAGGAATCAAAGTCGGCTTGTATGCGAGTTAATACATGGCCGTGCATGGTAGCTAAAACGGCATCTCTTAATAATTGTGATTAATTATTGCGTTTAGAGACAGAAATCAGGGCTTTGATTGGAGGAAGGACCGGTCAAGTTTCTCCTTCTCCTCAAATCTGCTTGCACCTTGGTCCTGCTGCACCTTCTAACGTGACTTACACCTAGACAGAGGGAGTAGTATGAGATACAGTGGCACACCGACTTCGGTCGAATACAAGTGCCCAAAATTATTGGAAGAGATAAAGTGTAGAAACTAAATAATTAAAATTGAATTTCTCATTTTTTTCCGAAACGAAGGCAAAAGATTTGCCTCGTCCACTAAATAAGAGGAGAATAGAGTTTCACAGTTTGCAAGTGATCCTACAAATAAACGACATGGCAATTACTCTCAATATGCCCTAGTTTCTTAGTACCCGCTATAACCCTTAGTACATATAGTGGCACACTGACTTAGGCCGAATACAAGTGCACAAAATATTTAAAATTGGAGGATGGTGCAGCCCACATTTCCGATATTTTGTCTGTGTGTGGTTCAGTTGTTGTTCACTTTGGAGGGTCATGTACCACACGTGAATATTAGTAAGCGCGACCGGGAGGCGTGCATCGTTAATTGCTAGTTGACTCCTTCGAGCGATAATTTTCTTCACGTATTAGCATTACCCCTAGTATTTTTCTTCACTATGTTAAATAAAGAGTTCCATTTCGTGCACAATTTAAAACGATTTTTATGGAGAGAAAAAGAAAAGCACTCCATCTATATACGCTGCAGCCTCGGCGCTTGTTTTCTAGGGTTTGCTCTCTTCACACTCTGTCTCCACTATATATATACACGCTGGAGCCTCAATGCTTGTAGTTGCTCTCTTCACACTCTCTCACCCTCTCCAGATCTAAACAAGACTTCGTTGGCCTCTCTCTCTCTCTCTCTCTCTCTCTCTCTCTCTCTGCTGGTCAAATAGCCAGCAGGATCCGTCCGCCGGGAAGGGAAGGAGGCTTAACGTTGTCGCCGTCGGTGAGGGAGGGAATCCACTACTGGCGCAGCTATTCTCTTTCACCCATTAGCGGTGCGGGAGGGCCTCTGACCACTTCTTCCTCGCTGCTGTATATTGTGTGGGCAGATCGGCCTCCGGCCACCCGCTGAGCCACACCCCAAGAACCTTAAGGTATAATTTACTTATTCCACATGCATTGCTCTAGCTGCATGTGGGCTTTTTCCGCTTCTGCACTTGAATCTAGGTGTTGGATCAAACAGGAAAGTAGTGGGGAAAGTTGTATAGCATGAATCTAGGACATGGTTCAAAGAGGAAAGGAAGGGGGGAATGTAGTACAGACTGGCTATCTAGCACCTACGTTGGTTGAAAAGGGAAAACAATGACAAACACAGTACGCACATCTGTAACGAACTGATGTTTCTATTGTTGGGGGACAAGGCTTTAGGGTTTGAGTAGGACTAGATTTGCTGCCCTCACATAGGGAAAGGTGTCTAAAGATAACAAAACTTGGACCAACACAAATATCCTCCTTGGTTGTTTGTTCTCTGTTGCAACAAACTGTGCATCACCCCTTTATAAATCGGTAGGTGCACATGGTGCTGGTGCGTCCACTGTTCCATACAACTCTTTAGCTGTTGTTAGTCTAAGGCCCTATTTGGTTAAAGGTCCTAGGACTTTTTTAGTCCCAACTAAAAAGTCCCTAGTCCCTACTTGTTTGGTTCCAGGGACTAAACATGGACTAGAGGTTATTAAATGACATGCTAAAAGAAATGTTACCCCTAGTAATGAACTAATAGAGATAAGGTGCAATGCGGGGCAGGGGTAACTGTTGGAAAAAGTCCGAAAAAGACTCTACCTCGGGATCTTCTTTCTTTAGTCCCAAATGCCCACTTTTAGTCCCTAAAAGTCCCTCATGTTTGGTTTAGATGGGACTAAAAGGGACTTTTTTAGTCCCTACACCAAAAAGTCCCTGTAAACAAACACCCTCTAATAATGCCGCTGGAAAATTGAAGGAATGCCACAGTTAAAAGCAAATTACATGTTTAACAAATTTTATTGTTAATATAATCTCTTTGTTAATATGAATCAATGCCACTGTTTGAGAAATGCTACTGTCTTTCTTTCTTTCCCATTTAGATAAGTTAGATGCTTCTTTTTGTGGGCTTCTGTTTCATCCACCATTATTGACCAGTAGTTGTTTCCTTTCCACCTCTGTGTAAACAGGGTTATCTACTTCACCTCGTTGCTATTGCGACCTTTTGTTGCACTGCACAAAACACTTTTGTTTTAAGAGTGTTTTGTGTAGTTCAACCAAAATGTCACACCGATAATGTTGCTTGATTGCTTGATCTTAGTGGAACTGCACAAGAGGAGATCTGACTTCCTAGTATTGGCAAATTTGTTTCAGATCTTCTTCTAGTGAGTTGTTTGAATTCTGCATTATGAGAGGACAGTACTAGCCTTCTTTCACATGATTGTGTAGTGTGCTTTCATATGTTGCGCTACTTATACGGTAATGTCACTTGATTTTAGTGAACTACACAAATGGAGACAAGACTTCCAATCCGTATGTGCACCGTAATATCCCATTGAGGTAAGATAATGATATTTCACAACCGTTGGCCTATATTTTGGTATAGTCATTAGAAAATTAATGTCGTTATTTAGTGCTATACCTGTGCTCCCTAATTGAGATGCCAAATCTTACATTGAAGGTGAAGCTTGTCTGTTATTGAACCAAGTAATGAAGGGAAGAACAAGCGAAAGAAAAACAAAAATCAACTCCCGGTGCTGTAATGAAGCACTGGAACTATGATGACACAAGTAATGATATAGTTTTGCATCTTAATTTATTGTTATGGCTGGAACGAGCAATTATTTTGCCACTGATTTGGTGCCACTCCTAAGGTAATACTCCTATGTAATTATCTCTACTTGTGCAAACAGGGATCTTCTCTGAAGATAACATATATTTTAGTGGAACTGCACAAGAAGATGATGGAAACATTAAACTAATCGAGGAGAATATAGTAAGCATGGCAACCACAATAGATAAACAACAGATGGTTCCCAGAAGTGCTTCATCTGTATGCTCTACACAATAAGCCTCCTGACAAAGGTTGGTACTGGCCCATGGATTTCATCCATATGATTGAGCTTTGTCATCTCTATTGGTGTTGTGCTACTATTTAGCTACTGTCATGAAGTGCTTCATCTGTGCTATTTTAAATATTTCCTTTCCTTTTTTTGAGCAAACAGGGATGCTAGCATTTAGTTGTCCTCTTGTCTTTGCACAACAGGATCATCCTCCTCTGAAGAAGAATATGGAGTACGTGAAGTGCCTAGTTTCGATTATGCCAGGATGAAGAAGCCAAGCCTCTCTTCTTATCAGAAGGGAGTAGTTGAAGGATGGTTACATTATTGCCCACAAGAACAAACTAACTTCAGCTCAAAAGGACTCGCAGATCTCCATCTTTGTTGCTGTGATGGTTAATACAATGTTGTTTTAGGATTCTTTCTGGTGAGTTCCATTTTTTTAAATGTGTGCTCTGCATGGATCATGTAGGTTGCCTGTTTAAATTGTCAATTCATAGTACAGTTTGCTTTATACTAATCACTTTTTTGTATTTATGCAAACAGGGGTGCTCAGCTTGATTTCAATGGGAACTCCACAAAATGTTCTCGAATCATTCATTTCCACCACAAGAAAGGAGGTGCCGATATGTTCAAGGCGTTGCAACATATAAAGCCGAAATCATACAAACTACGCGTGGATTTGGTTGAGTTTGGTGGAACTACACAAAAAGGACAACTGGTTTATTTAGCACGAGGTGCCATGTCAATGTCCGAACTGATGGCAAACCCTACCCATTCCACAATCTTAGGCATTTGATATTTTGGAATGGGAAAACCTTGTCAAAGTTTGCTCATTGATGTACGCAAAACAACACACATTTGACATTTTGGATTGGGACAACCTTGTCAAATTTTGCTCAATGATGTTAGCAAGAAGACATACGTTTGATATTTTTGAATGGGACGCCCATTGCTATCAGAAGCATCAATCAATTTTCCTTTATTCTTTAGTTGTGAAGTAAATATTGGCTCTGACATGTGAATCGCTGAGATGCATAATCGTCGATTGTTTTGAGTGTTCTCTATGAATTGCCAGGCCTGTGTGTTCGATTGCAATGGACAGGAACGCTAAAAAGCTGCTCAAATTTTTTGTACTCCCACTGTTCCTTTTTACTTCGCATATTAGATTTCTTTCAAGTCAGTTGATTTTACATTGTGAATGTTGATACTTTTTTCTATAAGATTGGTCAAAGTAGAGATACTTTGACTTCATACAAAACTTATATGCAGACTGCGACTATGGCCAGCGCAACACTTTATATAGCAATTGTGGGCGGTACAGGGACAGACATTTGGCGCCGGAGTAGCCGCCTCGGCAACCATGTATCATTAATGTGGGAGGTACATGGATGGAAGGATGACACTTGTGTCATTTGAACGCGGAGCAATCGTCTGGACTGGGAAGCAGCACTGGCGGCGCTGATCGTTTCGGGTGGAAAGCGCATGCGGGCGAGGGAGGCGGTCTGGGTGGGCCAGGGCTATCTGAGTCATGCTTGGTAGCGGTCCGTTCCAGCAGCCGGACATGCTGGCTCGTGACCGAGCTTGCTGAGCTGAGCGACGACAACCAGACGATGCACGTTGTCGGTGTCAAAACCGGCAGATCTCGGGTAGGGGGTCGCGATCTAGGCGTCTAAGGATCGACGGTAATAGGAGGCAGGGGACACGATGTTTACGCAGGTTTGGGCCCTCTTAATGGAGGTAATACCCTACTTCCTGCTTGATTGACTTTGATGAGTATAGGGGTTACAAGAGTTGATCTACCACGAGATTGTAATGATTAAACCCTAGATGTCTAGTCTGTATGATTATGTTTGCCCATAAGGGCTAAACCCTCTGGTTTATATAGGCACCAAAGGGGACTAGGGTTGTACAAAGTTAGTTTACATAGGAAGGAAACTACACATCCAGATGCCAGGCTTGCCGTCCACGCAAAGGAGAGTCCCATCTGGACACGGGAGAAGGCCTTCGGTTCTGCGTCTTCATGGCCCATCAGTCCAGCCCATTTCACATAGGCCGGCTCTCTGAGGACCCCATAATCCAGGACTCCCTTAGCAGCCCCCGAACTTGCCTTCAATGACGATGTTGTATCCGGCTTCATATCTTTGGCTTTGCAAGGCGAGTTCCCCATTGTACTCCTATAGTTCGGCCTTTACAATTAAATATTGTACTCTTCATCTTCTATGCCGCCGTCGCCTCGGCTTCCACGTGTCAGACGAATATGAAGGGTCTAAGTATTTTTACAAATAAACCCTTGACCATGTAGGGAAGGCACTTATTTAAAGAGATTGAATCTCATATGCCATTCCTCACCAGACGCAAATCCTTAGAGCTTCCCATAGGAAACCAACCAAAGATGGCCAACGCTCCTTGTTCTACCTCACGCCCACACGACCCTCAAGAAGGCAACTAGGAGAGCTGCTCGGTGCCCTATTCCCAGTTGACCAAGCTTCAGGCGCAGGGATACCTCCATCCATCGGATCTAGTCCCCGTTCGGGCGGGATTAACTACCTTCAACAGCGAAGCCCTGGCGGAGAACTTCCCCAATCCCAATAAAGGGGAGTGGGTGTGCTTATTTTCATTCTTGCTGAGGGGCATGGGATTTCCAATCCACCCTTTCCTCAGAGGTCTTCCGGAGTATTACGGCCTCCAACTGCACAACCTCACACCAGGCTCCATTCTACACATCACATGCTTTGTTGCTCTTTGCGAGCTATTCCTAGGCTGCGAGGGCCATTTCGATTTATGGAGGAAATATTTCTGCCTCGTCCCCCGCTCCTAGAAGGGATCCATATTCGAGGTGGGCGGTGCCGAAGTATTGCGTACAGGAAGAACAGGATACCTGCCCGGCACTCCGAAGAAGGCATCCGAAGAGTGGCCCTCAGAGTGGTTCTACATCGAAGATGTTGTCCTTTCGGACCAAACCTGGCAAGGTCTTCCTGAATTTTCCTCCACTCTTTTAAAGAAGCGCGCCAGCTGGCGTCCCTGAAGCTATGAAGAAGATGGTGCAGAAGTTAAGAGGCTAGTGAACAAGATCAGAATACCTGCCCACTCCGGACTATCTATAGTCGAGGTAATGGAGATTTCAATAACACGATGCGTTCAGCCGCTTCAATCCAGGGGGCTTGCCATGTGGCATTACAACGGGGAGGACGACGCCTCACATTGTGGGCGCAAGGGTACGGCTAATTTTGCCGCGCTGGTCGCCACGTTGTCTGACCTTTTCAAAGGGGTGAAGGAAGATTTCACTCACCTGAAGTGTCGAGAAGGTTTCTCCATGTATACCCCCATTGACTAGGTGAGTCTTTGATTATAGCCCTTAATCGATCTTTTTTTCTTTAACTATGCTTTTTAGTCGAACTTAATCCGATTACCTTTAACAGGAATGGAGAAAGGTTGGCGCGGGGATCTACAGCCCTGCTCTGCAACCACAGGACCATGATCGAGACCTAGATCCTAGATTCGAAGAGGATCTAGATATATTTGTAGACTTTAAGGATGGAGTCTTTTATCGGACGAGCTACGACGGCATGGAAGTGGCTATTATAGCTGACTACCCCGGCCTTCTCCCTTCCTCCCATGTAAGTATGCAGGAGTCATCTCCTTAAAAAGAGCTTTCCCTCTGCGACTGACCTATTGCACTACATCGTGCTCCCAAGGGGCGATGCTCGCACCAGCGTACTGCAGCAAAGGCATCCTCTAAGAAGACAATGCTTGCACAAGGCGCGTCTATGAAAAGAAAGGCAAAAAACGATACAGTCGAGCCCTCTTCTGCGTCGAAGAGGTATAATCCGTTAGCACGCCCTCAGCGGATAGATCGGTCGGTGACGTTCCCTGCTATGCCATATTGCAGGAGTGTATGCCGGACTGCATCCGGAGACCTGGCCGGCCATGCATAGACTAATCCAGCGCCGGACCCTGCCACAAGGACTGGAGGGGATGCGGGAGCAATGCCTGATTGTCATCTCCTAGAGGATTCGGATAATGTATCTGTCATGAACTTCGAAGTGGAGAGTGTGATAAATCACCGGCGGTGGAGAGCGGCTATGCGTGACCCGAACTTCACCGAAGAGGCATTCAGTGCTTTCACCTCGATGGATGCCCATCTCCGAGCTGCTCTAGATGGACTTGCTGGAGCCACTCACCAGCTTTCAAAGGTATGCGGGTAAGTATTTTTATGTAGATTCAATAATCATATGGCAGTAGCACCCGAGTCTTGAAGCAGTTGGCCCAACTGATTGAGAGTCGTTATATTGTCAAGTACTCATGGAAAGGAATAACAGATTATCGAAGGAGCAAGAGGAATGACGAACTAAGCTGGCCATCGTTGAACTGGAAAATCTGAAGAAATCCAAGAAGGCACCTGATGGTAAGTACAACAGCGGCTCGGAAATAAAATTCCGTGCCCACAACGAGGTTGCTTAACTATGCTTTTATCATGTTGGTAGGCTTGCTAGATCAACTGGAGGAGAGGCTAAGGGCGGCTCATGCGGACAAACAACATGCCGAAGGGCAGGAAGCCGCTGGTCAATGTGTATTGACATGGACCATTAATGAGAAGAACAAACTACAGGATGCAAATATCAAGCAAGCCGAAGAACTGAAGGATTTAAGAGCCCAATTATCGGATGCTTTGAAGGAGAACAGGAAGATGAGAGGCAGCATATTCAGTATGCTCTTTAACCTATCTGTCACACGGTCTCCTGTTTGAAAATTTTACGAGTTTGCTTTTGTAGGTGTGCTAACACTACTAGGGAAAAGCCTAGCAGCAGCGCGGGTTTTGGCCCTCTCAGTAGCGAGGGTACCGGTGCTACTAATAAGGCGCTACAGCTAACGTATAGCAGTAGCGCCTGTTGACCCACACTACTGCTACACATGAATAGCTGCAGCGCTCTTTAGAAAAGGGCGCTACTGATATTATCTGCAGCGCTGTTTGCAGGGGAGCGCTACTGGTAAGGCGGCACTACTGCTAAATTTCCCCCCTCGCTACTACTAGTTTTATTAGTTTTTTTCCTGCATATTTGTTTTTTATTTGTTTTGTATTTGAATAGGCTTTATACAATAATCTTTAGCATATCATCCACATACAAATGTAATCATAGCATATACATGCAATTAGTCTCATCAAATCATGTCATCATCATAATCATCATCCAACACAAAGTGGTCTCTCGTCATCAATCTTGAAAATAGCGATACAAGTCTCGATTACTTGCAAATACATCGTCATCCATCTAAACAATGATATATGCGAGAATAGCTATCACTTTGAGTACATGAGTTCGTATCCCTCTCTCGCATCAGCGTGAACCTAAACTAACTACTGCGTGTCGCTCGGAAACCGAAAACTGGTACACCTGGGCCTGACACTCCGGCCACTTGTCATATATATACTCCTGGCGTAGCACTTCTTCGCCATCTATGATCTATGCACCTGCATTGTCACATGAGTCGATGATATGCAACATATATAGTTGAGCAACAGAAAGAGACAGACTTGGCAAAAATAGAAACAACATATCATAAGCATAAATAACAAAGTTCATCGTACCCAAAATGCCCTAACTAGAGTTATTTTCGCTAGTCGAGGAGGAGGATGGTTTAATTACATCACAAATAAAGTTTCACCGTGCATAACTCAAAGTTTTGTCATAAAAGTATGGACTAAACGGACACATTGTCATATATCGACAATCACTCCATCATGTCGTGCCATCCATCCATGTCAGGGAGATAGTCGTCGAGCTTAGTGAAAGGCTTCATGTCGAGACGCTGAGAGGCTATCCATGTTCGGACGTCTTCCCGCGACATTTGTCCTTCTGCGTAGAACATCCCTGTTTTTCCGACGACCTCATTCATGATGATTTGGGAAAGTTCGCGCTGGATGTTATAGAACTCAGCTCGAAGTCGATGATCCTCGATATCTCCTATGTCCTTTGCCCATTGCAGAATATGGGCATCGCCAGATCTAGGTGACATGTGAAGGTTCTGGTGATCCCGTCTGTACTCCAGCATGTGGTGTAGGACATAGAATCCATCATTAAGAGAATCGTTCGGTTGCTGGATGCAGCAGAAGTCGGTCTTATGGCTGAAGGCGGCCCTGCCGCCCCTTCTCTTCTTGTCCCTAACCTCTCCACCCCTTGCTTGGTAGTAAAACAAAGCACTGTCAAGAACATCTTTGATGTGGGTGTAATCCTTTTTGTGAATGTTCTTCGACGAGTCCAAGTAAAGAGCGTGGGAGAATCAGGGGTAGAGGATGATGAGGACGGCGCGCCCGCCGCTGCGCAAAATAAGTACACCTCAAATTAATTAGCCTCCACCGTGCAAATGAATTATTGAAATCGAAGGAAGGATAGCAGCGCGGATGACTTACACGGGATGATAAGGCACGAGAATCGCCTCCTTGTCCTTATTGGCGAGCATGAAACTAACGATGTAATCCCTCGCGTATTCACGCTGCTCTGCACAGACTCCCAAGAAGCGCTCGCGCATGTAGTACGGGTCAGCGACACAGATATGACGTATCTGCTCAACCCCAATGATGTAGTTCATGTGCAAGGCATAAAGGCGGACAAACGTAAAATCCAGCTTCTCCACGTGAAACATGTCGAATATGTAATCGAATCGGAGGAAGAACTTATCTGCGGGGAAGCTGTCGACGTACGACATTTGCCGCGGAATGTTAACCACGTAGAGTGGGTATCCTGGATCTTTCGAGGCGATGAGGCCTTTCTCTACCCGCAGCACATCGTCATGAAGTCTCCTTAGATCGCCGAATCTGGCCCATAGCGCTATTTCAGGTAGGATTGGTTGACCGGGGATATGCCATTTATCTGCATCGGGGATATCTACACGGTCCTGAAGCTGAGGCTGCTGAGGCGGCTGGATCATAGAATCAGCTTTTTTGCCTTTCCTCGCTCTCTTCCTAGACTTCTTTACTACCGGAAGGTCGTCAATAATACGTTGAGACGGTAATTCAGGCACCAACTCATGACGCTCAAACCCTGAGGAGGCGCCAGTATAGACATACTGTTCAGCGCCATTGTCATCCTCATTCTCATCCATGGTGACATCATCAGCGACTAATGGAGCCACCTGCTTACCCCGTCCGCTATCACCCAACCCGACACCCGACGCTAATTGGGTAGGTGGGGTGTTGATGTTCATACCTTGCTGAGGCTGCATGCTCGTGGGTGTGCTCCCGGCCGCCTCCAAACGAAGCAGACTCTTTGGCCACAACAGGACCCACCAATTGCAACAATCACCAAGCCGCCGCGGGGTCTCGTCGTCATCCCCCACTAGTATTAGAGGAGGCAAATTCTCGTGGCCCGGTTTGACATTGGCCAAGGAAACCTTGAAGACGTTTGGGGGGATCGGCCGGCTGTGGAACAATGGTTCCTTCGGCTCCATTATCGTCCCCTTCCCCACGTCCACCTTCTGTTCGCCGATGGTGTACAATATGGTGCACGGGGTTTCGTCAGCCTGCAAAGAAAAGTCTGCGACGTGAGACATCCGAAAGGCAACAAAAACGGGAGATTATACATTTATATTGAAGCGGGCCGGTGTGACAGATACCGTGAGGGCGTCGAGCTCAGCCAAAGAGGAGGCACCACCGAGCACGTCCGGTGTGGGAGCCGGTGCGGGAGCAGGTGCGGGAGCCAGTGCGGGAGCAGGTACGGGAGCCGGTGCGGGAGCAGGTGCTCCCAAGAAGTCAGCAAGGGGAAAATCCTCTGCATTTTTTCCTGGATTTTGCCTTGTCCAAGTGTAAACGCCCATCACCAAGGAAGTAGATATATCTGCAATCGCCTGTTTTGCGGCAGCTACCGCTGTTGCGACTGTCTGAGATGATTTCTTCTCAACCGCAATCTCAACCTTCTTGTCAATGTTTTCTTCAGTTAACCTCCGTCTTTCCTTTCTCTCCTCCGTGGTCTCACGGTAGTACTTCTTCCACGTGGCGCCGTCTCTGACACCGTGCACGCGTCCATACGACGGTCGAGTATCCACCAGTTGTTGTTTCAATATGTTCAACGCCCGGTTGAATGGAGTGTCCCACTTGGGCCTCGCTAATGCCTCAGACGACGAGTCGCTTTCGGCCGCAATCCGGTGCTGCTCTCTCTGCAAAAGGCACAAGGATCGTTTACAAATATGACTAACGTGTGCAGTCGAATTGATCAGAAACTAAAATTACCAGCAGTCTCATGAACTCCGTAATGACCAGTGTTGTCTCGTAAACCTTCTTCACTGGGTCCCAACGGTGCCGGGCCCTCAGGACGTCACGCTCCTGCGGGACGGTGAAATCCGCCAAGGGGTCTGGGATGCCCAGACTCGCGGCTTCCGCGTCCTCCTTGGCCCATTTGGACCTCTTTCCGCCGTAACCATGGCTTCCGAGGTGGTGGCTCCAATGTTCCTCTTTTGAAGCCCCTTCATGTACTTAGACTTTCTTTTGGCAGCTTCGGCCTCGCAAGCCTCCTTGAATATTTGAAACTGCTCTTCCGTGATTGTCGGATTATCCTTTACAATGTCGGAGTAGGGTTCCCCGTCGTTGATCTTTGATTTCACTCGATTTTTCCAGGCGGCCAATGCGTCGCTAAACTTGGTCATGGCGTGTTTGTTTATCTTCTTCATTGCCGGGTCCTCGTCTGGATCTTCATATTCCTTCTCATTCCGGCCCCAGAACAAGAATATCTGGTGAAACTTCTTTAGGAGGGAGCTCCTCATATTTTCTATCTTCTTTAGTTTCTCATCGTTGATGGTGGTGGTTGTCCGTACGATGCAGCCTATTTGATTCCCGTAGCACGCGCGCGCTTCCTCAGGTGTCTTTGGCTCAAAATTGCCGTCGTCCACCTCCGTGACCACCAGTCTAGTAGTCCTGAGTTTGTTAGGAACCCGTTGCCTCTTTGCTTTCGGTTTTACACCGGCTCCGCTCCCCGAGGCAGCACCGGTCTCAGTGCCGGTCTCGATGACGGTCTGAATCTCAGCGCCGGTCTCAGTCTCAGCACCGGTCTGCGTGTCGGTCTCTGTCCCCAATGCCACCGGTGGGCCCAGCAACAACATCGGTTGATCGTCGATAAGGCTAACAAATTCATCTGCCGCCCGGTAGACGTCGTTGCAATCACCAGAACCCTGTCCTTCATCGTTGCTAGCCATGTTTCCTATGATTAAATCTAGTCAATTAATTCTAGACCTAATAAATGAATAATGACATAAAAAGGACTATTGTTTTGCAGGAATGTTGACTCCTTCCTGGTGCGGCAAATCCCGGGCACTCGATATGTCCTAGTTTGTAGCACAAGTCATGCCGAAATTCATGGAAAATTTTGGCATGACCTTTGCTAAAAAGTGGACAAATCGAGAACCTGAAATTTGTCGGAACAGAAATGAATCAACATTCTGGCAAAACATAGGTCACTCAGCATCATTCCCTGGAAACAGTGTTCAAATATCCCTCTTCGACACCGCAACACATGTCCAAATATACACAAGCAACCACATGTCCAAATTTCACAAGCTAATTCAAAAACAAAATGTAGAAGAAAATTCATTTAACTACTAATAGAACAAAGTTCAGTTAACTTTAGTGCTCTATAATGATGAAAGGAAAAAATTTCAGTTAACTACTAATTTCATTCATTTAGGTTATTCATTTAACATCACATAATTAACCTACTGTACCACTACTACTAGCAGCACTACTAACCTAATTAACCTAGAAAAACTCTAGTGCCCTAACTGAAAAACATCTAATTAACATCTACTAGTACCACTATTGCCCTAACCTAATTAACATCTACTAGTATCACTATATACTATAAAAGCAGCATCTACCCTAATTAAACCCTACTGCCCTAACTAACTTTTGTTGTAAACCAAATTTTTTGCTCTAAACTAATTTTTGCTCTAACATCTACTACTTAACATCCTTTGCTGTAAACTAAATTTTTTGCTATAAACAAACTTTTGCTCTACTAATTTTTTCTCTAAAATTCAGAGAGAGAGGAGTGGGGGGCAGGGGTGGGAGACTTACAAAGAGGGGAGAGACGGTGGCGGGGAGGTGCTCGGTGACGGAGGCAGGGGCGGAGAGGGCGGGCTCGAGCACGGGCAACGACGGTCCTGGGCGGGCTCGTGCGGTGGTGAGGTGGAGGGCGCCGACGGTGACGTCGAGGGCGGCCTCGGGCGGCAGCGGTGAGGCTGAGGGCGGCCTCGGGCGGTGGCGGTGAGGATGACGGCGGCCTCAGGGGGAGACGGTGAGGTTGCGGGCGTCCACGCCGGCAGGAGACGGCGGCGAAGTGGGGTGACGATGAATTGGGGAGACGGCGGCGAGGGCGAGGGATTTGGGGAAGAAGTGTGGCGGCCGGGGGGCGGGGTGGGGGGGGGGGAACCGCTGTTTAAGTGAAACGTAACGGTAGCGCATTTCCGAAAACGTGCTATAGCTAAGTTAGCTACATCGTGTTTTTGGAAACGCACTACTGCTATTCCTTTCTCCTTTTTCCCTTTTTCTTTTATTTTTCTTTACATTCTATTTTTTTCCTTTTTTCCCTTTTCTATTTATTTCATTTTCATTTACTTTTCTACTTGTTTTTCACTTTATTTTATTTCCGTTAGCAGTAGCGCCTTACACGTAAGCGCGCTACAGCTAAGGATAGTAGCAGTAGCGCTGGGCCAGTATACACGCTACTGCTAGGTTGGGCTAGCCATGTGCGCCCGGTTCAAATTTGCTAGTACGCGCTACTGCTAAAGTCATAGCTGTAGCGCGGTTTATTTACACGCGCTGCTACTAAGTAGCAGTAGCGTATGATTTTGTACAACGCTACTGGTAACATTCTGTGTATAAGGTTTTCCCTAGTAGTGTAATGGGACGCCCCGAAGGAGAAGTGTTTGGATTCCAAGGCGACCTGCTACAAGATCTATCCAAAGTGCACGAGCGAGCTCGGAAAGCATTGAGCAACATGGCGAAGGCTTTATGGCCATCCGTTCCCCCTCCAGGAAGTGTGGATGAGCTTGCGAATTTATTCAAGGGAGCTCGTCGCCGTTTGGAGCTATGGAAGATATCAGCATGTCGGGAAGGTGTCCGGGAAGCCTGGGCCATGGTGAAAACGCGGTATACCAAGATTGATCTGAATCATATGGCCCGGGTCTGACCTCGGGGACCAGATGGACAAGAAATTCCCGTTAGCTCAGTGTACGATCAAGTGAAAATAGCCGCTAAGTTTTCTCAACAGGATTGTAAACTAGACAACCTACTAGAGGGTCTAGAGGAAGAAGAAGTTTTTGAGTCCAAGTAGTAGTGTACTTTATCAACAAACTTATCTCCAGCCGAATTGTAAAATGATTGTCATGGCAGACTTTCCGCTTCAACCTCCAGAACCCGAGGTTTGGAGTGTTTCTGGATATTTATACCATTGGTAAACACCAAGGTATGTTCCGAAACTAGGCAGTCCGGTCATAGTTGCTTAAATAGACAAGTTGTATTCGGGGAGTTATGTTATATTACATTTGACCATAAGAAACATCTTCCAGAGAGAATAGCTCCGTTAAGGGTTCCTTTCCCTGGGCCAACATGCATTTTTGCGCATGCATAAGCTGTGGTGCGAGAAATCACAGTACGCATTATAATTGGGGGCATATATTGCAACGAGGGCAGTTCGTCTCTTGTCCGCTGACCGATTATTCCCATAAGAACGCTAGCTTTCGGCTTCACCCGTCTGAGGTACACGTCCGAATAACCCGGCTGTAACAATCGCAGAGGTGCTCCCTTTATGCCCTAGCCAAACAAGCGGAAACGTAGCACATAAGCACAGGAGCCAGGCAACCCAGCTTGGCAAAAACTTAAGTCATAAACATGCATATATTGGCGAAGACAAGGCACATATGAGTAGACAACACATATATACGGTGAGCTTCACGCTCCAAAATAATAATTATAATAAGCTTCTGTGAAAAGTAGCCCCCAGGTATTATGGGGTATGTACATTTAATGATGTATATCCCTCGAGTGTGCAGTTTATCCGAACACTGGTAGAAGTCGTACAAAAAAATGAAAAAGAGAGAAAAAGGTGTGATAAGGAGAAAAGAAAAGACGAAAAAGTTATAAGTGTGAACTTAGGTGTAGAATCTTTGGAGCCGAGCAGCGTTCCATGGGTTTGGTTCCAAACAATTATCTGAAGCGTTGCAAAGGCAATAGGCTCCTCCAGTGAGAACTTCATCTATAATGAAGTGACCCTCCCATTTGGGCTTGAGCTTGTCCTTTTTCTTCTCTCGTAGGCGCAGGACGAGTTCACCGACATTCTAAGTCTTTGCCCGTACTTCCCTACTTTAATATCACCGAGCTTGCTGTTGGTAAAATGCGGAACGGGCCTTTGTGATGTCACGCTCCTCCTCCAAGCCGTCCAGATCATACTGCCGATCGAGCTCGGCCTTTCTCTCTTCATACATGCGCACTCGAGGTGAGTCATGAATAATGTCGCAAGGCAATACTGCCTCGGCGCTGTAGACCATGAAAAAAGGTGTGTATCCGATCGTGCGATTGGGCGTGGTACGCAGCCCCCAGAGTACATAATCGAGTTCTTCAACTCAGTGCTTGTCTGATTCACGCAGGGATCACACTAGTCTAGCTTTAATGCCGCTCATTATCAAGCCGTTAGCCTGTTCGACCTGACCGTTTGTCTGAGGGTGATATACGGAGGCGTAATCAAGCTTGATGCCCAAATAAGCGCACTAGGTTTTCACCTCATCGGCCATAAAGTTAGAACCGTTGTCAGTGATGATACTATGCGGGGCACCATAACGGTGTACAACACCGGATATAAAGTCTGTAACCGGTCTGACTTCGACGGTTTTGACTGGTTTGGCTTCTATTCACTTAGTGAACTTGTCGACCATAACTAGTAAATATTTGTTCTTATGGCTTCCCCCTCTAAGGGGTCCGACCATGTCTAGCCCCCAGACCGCAAAAGGCCACATAATGGAGATTGTTCGTAAGGCAGTGGGCGGCATATGGCTTTGATTTGTAAAAAGCTGGCATCCAACACATCACTGTACGAGGTCTTGTGCGTCTGCTCGGGCCATAGGCCAAAAGAAACCCGTATGAAAGGCCTTACTTACAAGGGCCCGAGCTGCGGCGTGATGGCCATCAAGACCGGTGTGTATTTCGGCCAATAGCTGCGGTCCTTCTTCTTCGGAGATACACCTTTGGAGTACTCTGGTGGTACTTTTCTTTTACAGTTCCCCTCATGTATTTTGTAGGCCTTCGAGCGTCGAACAATGCGACGGACTTCCGTCTGGTCATCAGGGAGCTCATTCCTAGTCAGGTAGGCGAGGAACGGTTTGGTCCACGGGGAAATTACAACCATGATTTCGAGAGCCGATGGTGTTACTTCGGTGCCCGAACCCCCGACAATATCAGGACTATGTTTGGAATCTGGGGGTATGACCGGTTCTGGAACAGTGTTGCCGCTATCGTCCTACCACATGACGGATGGCTTGAAGAGCCTCTCCACAAAGGTGTTAGGCGGGACAGGGTCGCGCTTGGTGCCCATGCGGGCAAGTATGTCCGCGGCTTGATTACTCTCTCGAGCCACATGATGAAACTCGAGCCCTTTAAAGCGAGCTGATATTTTGAGTACGGCGTTGCGGTAAGCCGCCATCTTCGAATCTTTTGCGTCGAAGTCTCCGTTTATCTGAGATATTGCGAGGTTTGAGTCCCCGCGTACTTCGAGGCGTTGTATGCCCATGGAGACGGCCATCCGGAGACCGTGTAATGGGGCCTCGTATTTGGCTGCATTGTTAGAGTTTGTATACAGTATTTGGAGCACATAACGGATTGTGTCTCTGTCGGATATCGGGTTCCGGCAAAACCCTTAAGGTTTGAACTCTGGGATGCGCGCGAAGATCTACTTCCTACCGATCCTCGTCCCAACGCCTCGCCGTGAATCTAAGCTACACGATGAAAAACACGAGGGACACAAGGTTTATACTAGTTTGGGCCACCGTTGTGGTGTAATACCCTACTCTAGTGTGTGGTTGTGGATTGCCTCTTGGGCTGATGATGAACAGTATAGAGGAAGAACAGCCTCGCGAGGGGTGTCCTTGAGCTGGTGCGGTGTTCTACCTGGGGTGGATTTGATCGTCTCTGGATGAGATGAGATCCCGATCCTTCTACTGTGGTGGCTAGATCTATATATAGAGGCCCTGGTCCTCTTCCCAAATATTGAGCGGAAAGGGAGCCAACAACAGCCTTTTTGAAGGGGAACAACTAGTACAAGTTATCCTGACTAAAGTTGGTCTTCGACTTCCAAAGGCACTGGCGATGACGCTGTCTTGGGCTCCACCGTGACCTCCGTCCTGCCGCTCTGCTGGTCTTGGTCTTGTTGCACCGATTGGGAAACCTTTGCCTGATGCCTCGGTACTCTGCGCCTGCGCTTGCCCCATTTGCACCAAAGAGGAAACGAGGACACTGCGCAGGCTGGCGCCCGCCTGGTCTCGATCGTCATGGCTCGCGTCATGAGCACCTCGCGAGATACCCCTGCCTTGATCTCTCCGCCTCCTCGTGAGCTTGCCTGGTGAGGCCGCCCCTGAGGAAGCCTTGCGTCGTCCGCCCCGTGAGGCTTGGCCCCTCGCGAGGGTCTTGAGCTTGGGTTGATGAAGACTGGCCATACACAGCTTGAGCCACGCCGCAGGCCGCAGGCAGGCAAGTCTGGGGACCCCCGTTCCCAGAATGCCGACAGTTTCCTGTGGGGGATGTCAAGACGACACCATCCCCCAATCCGGCTAACA
The DNA here is from genome assembly GCF_002162155.2 of Triticum dicoccoides. Taxonomy (NCBI): domain Eukaryota; kingdom Viridiplantae; phylum Streptophyta; class Magnoliopsida; order Poales; family Poaceae; genus Triticum; species Triticum dicoccoides. Next base: position 479,477,494 of record NC_041385.1, read on the forward strand.
TTTTAGAGCTGTCGAAGTGCATCACCCAGTTGGAATATGTGCCATATTCTTTAGGGAGTTCGGCCTCTGTCCATTCAGTGACGAAGTAAGCCAACACGTGAGATTTGATAGCTCAGCATGGCTTGTAAATTGTTTCAAATTGCAAGAGCTCAATGGCCCATTTGGCAATCCGGCCGGTGGCATCCCAATTGTTTATAATACTATTAAGTGGTACTTCGGAAGCCACCGTGATTGAGCACTCTTGAAAGTAGTGCCGCAGCTTGCAGGATGCCATAAAGACCGCATATGCTATCTTTTGATAATGTGGGTATCGAGATTTGCATGGTGTAAGGACCGGTGATACATAATATACTGGCTTTTGAAGTGGGAATTTATGTCCCTCCTCATCTCGTTCAACGACGAGCACCGCACTCACCACCTGGTGAGTGTCAGATATGTAGAGCAACATCGGTTCGCCAACATTTGGTGCAGCCAGGATTGGGTTACTTGCTAACAGATCTTTTATTTCTTCCATTCCGGCTGTGGCGGCCTCCGTCCACACAAAGTGGTCAGTGCGGCGGAGCAAGCGATATAATGGCAATGCCTTTTCCCTAGTCTGGAGATAAAACGACTTAAAGTTGCCACACACCCGGCTAATTTTTGGACCTGCTTGAGGTCTGTTGGTGTTGCCAACTGTGACAGGGCTCGGATTTTAGCGGGGTTTGCCTCGATTCCTCTATTGGAGACAATGATCCCAAGCATCTTTCCAGCTGGAACGCCGAAAACACATTTTTACGGATTGAGCTATATGTCATATGCTCGAAGGTTGTTGAATGTAAGGAGTAAGTCGTCCACCAGTGAATCGACATATTTGGTTTTGATGACTATGTCATCTACATATGCCTCCACAGTTTTGCCTATCTTCTTTTCCAGGCATGTTTGAATCATGCGTTGGTAGGTTGCGCCGGCGTTCTTGAGCCTGAAAGGCATAGTGTTGAAGCAGAAGGGCCCATACGGAGTGATGAATGCCGTTGCGGCTTGGTCCGATTCTTTCATCTTAATTTGATGGTATCTGGAGTATGCATCAAGGAAGCACAAGGAATCGTGTCCTGCGGTCAGGTCAATAATTTGGTCAATTCAAGGTAGCGGGAAGGGGTCCTTAGGGAAAGCCTTATTAAGGTCTTTGAAATCGACACATAAGCGCCAGGATTTATCCTTCTTAGGTACCATGACCAGGTTTGCTAGCTAGTCCGGATGTTTGATCTCTCTTATAAACCTGGCATCAAGTAGTTTGGCTAGTTCCTCCCCCATAGCCTGTCGGTTGGGTTCGGAGAATTGGCGCAGAGTTTGCTTGACTGGTTTGTATCCTTTCAGTATATTGAGACTATACTCGGCCAGTCTTCGTGGGATACCTGGCATAGCCGAAGGGTGCCAGGCAAAAATGTCGCAGTTCTCACGCAGGAATGCGCGTAATGCGGCGTCCACCGTCGGATCCAGGTGTGCCCCAATGGAAGTTGTTTTCTTGGGGTCCGTCGGGTGGACTTGAAATTTGACTATTTCGTCTTCTGGCTTGAAGGAAGTAGATTTGGACCTCTTATCAAGGATTACATCGTCCCTATCTACTATAGAACATAGAGTGATCAATTCTTCGGCCGCGAGGGCCTCAGATAATGCCTCAAGGGCCAGAGAGGCGGTTTTGTTTTCGGTGCGGAGTGCTATGTCCGGATCACTGGTGATAGTGATAATTCCATTGGGCCCGGGCATTTTGAGCTTCATATACCCGTAATGGGGTACGGCTTGGAAGCGCGTGAATGTGTCTCGCCCCAGCAAGGCATGATACCTGTTGTTGAAAGGTGCAACATGGAAGAGTAACTCTTCGGACCTATAGTTCTACGACATGCCGAATACCACGTCGAGTTTGATTTTTCCCGAGCATCTGGCTTCCCGACTAGGGATAATACCGCGGAAGGTTCTGTTAGATGAGGTTCAATGTGATTCTTTGTCCATTTTCATTTTATTGAGCGTGTCCTCGTAGATGAGGCTCAATGTGACTCTTGTCCATTTTCATTTTATTGAGCGTGTCCTCGTAGATGAGGTTCAGTCCGCTACCGCCGTCCATTAGTACTTTAGTGAGACGAAAGCCGTCTACTATTGGGTTTAGGACCAAAGCGGCTAGTGCCCGGACTAAGGGGGCTCTTGGTTAGTCATCAGCATTGAAAGTGATTGCCGCGTCATTCCAAGGATTTACTGCTGCCACATGGCAGACTTCGGCGAGGTCGTGGAGCGACCTTTTGCACCGATTATTTGATGAAAAGGTCTCAAAGACCGTGACTACTTTGGTATCATTGTCCTCCGAAGAGTAGTTCTCTGGAGTGTTGTTAGTGAGGATATCCTCACCGCTCTTGGCCACCTGCCGGAGTATCCAGCATGCTCGAAGGCTATGCGTATATTCGTTGTTTAGCGTCATGTGAATTTGACAGGGCTTGTCGAGCCATTCCTTGAGGACAGTTCAATGCCCCGTAAAAGGTTTGATTTTCTTGTCCGGGGGATAATGATTAGGTGCTCAGCGAGGGTGCATCCTCTTTGCCCGTCCGGGAGATGGCCTAAAGGTTGTGGCTCCCATCTGGTTGTCTAGGTTTTCCAGTCGCTTTCCATTGCGCAGTACTTCTGTACTATGTGTGCCAAATCTGCAAAGTGCAGTACGCGATGGCGTTTGAGGGCATTAAGGATTCCCTCATCCGCGCGGTTGTTGCAAAATACCAAAATCGCGTCGTCGTCACAGCAATCCTTGATCTTGTTTTTAACAAGTAGGAATCTAGCCCAAAAGTGGTCGACTGTTTGCTAAGGCTACTGCCGCACATACATTAAGTCACATATGTCCGGAGGACCGGAGTTGCTTGGGGAATATTGCTTGTGGTGAGTGGGCAGTTTCTAATCCGAACCCTGACCCAATGGGTAGTCCGAATTCTAAAGAATTTTCAAGGTTATAGGACTGGGCTCCAGAGCATCCGGTGCGTTTTTAGGCTCGACGCCCGATTCCATGTTCAGAGGACAAGAAGTGTCTTCCAGAAGATGGGAGTACGGTTCTTCGAGCTTGGAAATCCGAACATACTTTGTTCCCCATGTAGGAGTATAATCATTGTCGGCTTGTTCCTCCATGATTGCCACATGATGGGCAATCGGCGGAGATTTGATTTCTCTCTGATCGGGTTTAAGCCCAATCTGATCATAGTCAGTTGCGACCTCCAGGGCGGCGATGCGATCTAGTAGTTCGTTTAAGGCCGATACATCTGCTAGATCCATCTTGTTGGAGTATGCAGGGTTGATGCGGAGGCAATTTTTGGCGATGAGTTGGGCTGCTTCTGGCTTAAAGGCCGGGCGAGTGCCCATGATGAAGCTGCCGAGCCGGAGGGTTTGCCCTAAAGCTAGGGCTCCTCCAGAAGTGATGTTGTCCTTGATGACAAGGCGAGCCATCAATCCTTCTGTTGACAGCACATAGGAACTCTCAATGAAAGCACCAATGTCGGTGTCAAAACCGGCAGATCTCGGGTAGGGGGTCCCGATCTATGCGTCTAAGGATCGACGGTAACAGGAGGTAGGGGACACGATGTTTACCCAAGTTCGGGCCCTCTTAATGAAGGTAGTACCCTACTTCTTGCTTGATTAACTTTGATGAGTATAGGGGTTACAAGAGTTGTTCTACCTCGAGATTGTAATGGCTAAACCCTAGATGTCTAGCATGTATGGTTATGTGCGGCCCTAAGGACTAAACCCTCCAGTTTATATGGGCACTGAAGGGGACTAGGGTTGTAGAAAGTTGGTTTACAGAGGAAGGAAACTACACATCCGGACGCCAAGCTTGCCGTCCACGCAAAGGAGAGTCCCATCCGGTCACGAGAGAAGGCCTTTAGTTCTGCGTCTTCATGGTCCGTCAGTCCGGCCCATGTCACACAGGCCGGCTCTCCGAGGACCCCATAATCCAGGACTCCCTCAGACATGGCTTCCAACCAGGAGCCGGCGCCACCGCCCAAGCCGGTTCATTCCATGTTCACCATAGAGCGGGTGCGGCCACACTTTGACGCCCTAATGGCGGAAGATCTACCAGCGCAGGAGGACCTGTGCAGCAACCTCTGTCTCCTCATAGAGATTGATAGCCTGCGGATCCACGTGGGACCAGAAAACGAAGAACCCACGGCAAGATCCTTAAATGGCGCTCCCACCTCCCACCTCGGCGCTAGGCTCTTCTCCGGCGATCTCCCTTTCTCTCCACTGATCTGCTGATCGGTTCTGATCATCTTCTCCGGCATCTTTGCTGGATCAAGGCAATATCCATCTTCAATGGGTTCTACTGGTGGATCTACCCTTGGCTTGGATTTCTCCAAGGGTAGGGTTTTCTCGGATGAAGTCTTCAGATCTACTGGTCGCACAATTCATCCACTGGGAAGAGGGAGATCTTTCATTTTGATTGTGTCCTTCAGTAGGCATGCCTTCCGATTATCTGAGGATTCAGTGGCAGCGGCGCTGGAAGCTGCGCTTGGTGGTTCTGCAATCGATCTTTGGGTTAGTCATGTCAAGGACAAAGTTTTTTCTTTCCAAGTTTCATGCATGCAAGTTGGCTTTATTATTATGGATCTTCGCTCTTTCGCTTGCGATCTGTTCAAGTGCTATTTTCATCTATGGGGGAATGGAGGACCAAATTGGGTCAGGGAACATAAGATCTGGCATAAAGAATGTGATGCTGAATGGATTTTGATTAGCCCCACTAAGCGTAGATCTTCGCTTGGTTTATTGGCTATGCATAAACCCCCTGTTAAGTCTGCTTTCAAATCTTGAATTTTTGCAAATAAGAAACTGTCGTTTGCCACTTTTGAAAAGTATTCGGCTTGCAAGGGCTATAGATACCCTGCATCTCAGGATTGCATTGATACAATAGTTGATGGGGGTTATGATCTTCCTGCTCATGAGCGTGTTGTCATTCGACAACCTCCTGCTCCTGGTTTGCATTGGACGGTGACACAGCCACCCATAGTTTTTGGTATGGTTAATAGTTCACCGGAGTTACTCCGGCGGCCGGGTGCGACTCCGGTGGTGGATGAACCGGTTTCAGTGGATCCACAAATCGTGAGGACCGGTAATCTCGCAGCGCAATTTCAGGAAGCGGGAACTTCGTTAATTCAAACTGAGGCTTCGGCCCCAGGGCCCGCTAAGTTTGGGAACCCGCAGTGTGTGGGCTTGGTGGCCCATGATGATTCATTGACTGGGCCAACACAGGATACCCCTTCTACTGGACCTTCAGATATTGGGTTGGATTCATCTGGGCAGCTCAGCCCGTCTAGTGAACCTATGCAAATTCCTTCTTCACAAGAGGCAGCGCGACATTTTGAAGCTATGGTCGATGACATGGTGGACCAAGTTCTAACATGTACTGCTTGCGGCCAGAAGGGCCACATGGCAGTCTCTTGTGGAAGGTGAGCGGTCTGCTCGGCTTGCTCCAGGGTGGGTCACTTTAGACATGACTGTAATGATTTTGCGCGCTCGCAAGGATTGGCTTGGAGGCAGAGCACTCTGCAACGAAACACGAGTTTTTCGGAAACATCAGCTGTTCAGGGGAAAGGAGCCGGAGTTATTGGGATATCTAGTCCTGTCATATCATCTCCGCCCGTATTGCTCCAATCTCCTCTTCCACCTGCCAACGAAACCACCGGTCATTCCAAAGAAACCCCCAGTTCGTCACCGTTGCCACCCATGGCGAACTTCGAGCTTGATCCGCATCGCCTGGTGCCTCCGGGGCATCACATCATTGATGGTGGTGATCGGCGCTTACCTTGCACTTTCTTCACGCGGCGGCCCGCCCTCCCCGTCGCCATGAAGATTATATGGTTGCTGAAGTTATGCCTGCGCCGGAGGGACCTCTAGGGCCGGTCAGAGAGGAAGTGGTGCAGTTTCTTTAGAACAAAGGTATTCTTGTTCGTTCTGCTCAGCCTTGGTTTCATGGGGTTGGTTTGTTCCAAGTTCGAGATCCCACCGTCAGATACACCCTGATTCAGCACCCGCCTTTTGCTTTGGGTAATGACCGATTTGTTAGATTTATGAAGCATGATGAGGGTGAAAACTTCAAAGGGAATACTGGTTTTCGTAAGGGCTGGTTAATGTTTGTTGGGATTCCCCTGGATTATCGTATGACTGAATATATTTCTCAGGCAGTTGGTACTTTTGGAAAATTTCATTCCTGGGATAGTGAAGATCCGTACCTGGTACGAACTGTTGTTGAAGCCAGCTTTCCTGATACACCTTTAGTACCACGGGATGTGGTTTTTGGGGACTATGCTGAGTGGGGTGGTGCCCAAGTTTCCTGGACCGCTGCCTGTTATGTTCTTGGGGCAGATTTTGCCGACCAAATGCCTAATGATGAAGACCCGATGCCTCTGGATGGTAACCCTCATCCAATACCTGGTCATCTCATTCCTGATAACATCCCGTTTGTTCTGCCGCCCTACCCGATGATTGGCTGGAATGAAGCGCCTCTTGCACCTGCTCCTCCCCCAGAGAATCCAGTGGATGCTGATTGGGGTAATGCTCAGTGGGGCGATGATGACAATATCAATCACCCTCATCTGCCAGAAATGCCAGAACAAGATCAAATCTCAATTGTCATTGATCAACCGGAACAATCTGAGTCTGTGGAACAGCTTCTGCATGATGGAGTGCCTCAACATCAGCAGATAGTGGATTCGGTTGCTGAAGTTCAGGAGCAACCTGTTTTTGTGGAAGTTAATCCTTTGGCTATTGTCCCCTATCAACCACCGGTGATTCAACACCACCAGATGATTATTGGGATGGCTAGGGTGGTGGCTGGACCCCCTCTTCCACCTGAATTGCTTTGGAAGCGGTCTTTTGAGAATTTGATGTCTGAATTTTCTGTGAAAGAAGTGCCAAGGTCCTTATTCTTCAAGCAGTTTGGGACAGTAACTTTCTCCAAGCGCAAGTGGTTGATTGCTTTTGATGATACCAACAGAGTGTCTTCGCTGGTCTCTAGTTTGTCAAGCTCTGCGTCCGTCAATCGGCGCCCTGTTGCTCGCTCTTTGTTTGCTCCTCTAGCAGCCCCTGGTTGCTCAGTTGCAAGCGATGAATCTACTGCTATTGCTGAATCTACTGCTATTGCTGAGCCTGTGGGTCCTGTTGGTCAGGAAGAGGAAACCTTGCCTGTGGTTTTTTCGTCTGAAGCGACGCCACGACAGAAATGTCAGCGCGGTAGGCGAAAGATTGCTGCTCCTTTGGTTGATACTTCAGTCAGAAGATGTACGAGGAGCGCGGCAAAACTTGATGGTTTCAAATCGATGGTCTTTGAGCAGCTTTCACTACAGCCTGCTAAAAGACGCCCAAGGTCCAAGCCCATCGAGGAGAAGGCCCAGCCCATCAAGATACTTGATGCTGCTGGAGTGGAAAACACTGATGATGTGCGTCATGAGAAGCCTGAGGATGTCCCTACGCCGACGCCGATCGCTGTGCTGTAGGCAATTGGAGCTGAGCTGGAGATGGACCGCAACCTGCTATCTAGGGAGAAGCTTATGGCTGATCCTAAGGATGATACCCCCTCCAGCAACAATTAAATGTTAAAATTTAATGTGTTTCCTAGGTGTAGCGAGCCTGTCAAATTTGCTGTCTGTTATGTTATCTCTGAAACTTGGCACTCTGGTTATGTTTTGGCTATTTTGCTACTGTGTGTTATGGGTTGTGAGGCACTAGGTGTCCCACTATTTTTTACGTGTTATCCTGTATTATCATATGAATCAAATGCCCATGCGTAGTTGGAAGGTGCTTTGTTGGAATGTACGTGGACTTAATTCTGAAGCAAGACAACGTGCGGTCCGACAGAAAGTTCTTGAGAGCCAATGTGCAGTTGTTTGTCTGCAGGAAACAAAGTTATCAGAATGCCCACGTGCTTTAATTAAGAGCATTTGTCCTGCGGGTTTTGATCAGTTTATTGAATCTCCTTCTAGGGGAGCTTCCGGTGGCATTCTAGTTGTGTGGCGCTCTGATGTTTTCTCAGGGGATTTAGTGGAAGTAAATCCTTATGGGATTGTCATTAGTTTTAAGTCCATGCATAATGGTGATATTTGGTACCTGGTTAATGTTTATGGACCCTGTCAAGGTACCTTAAGAGATGAATTTGTCAGCTGACTTTATAATTTAAATGTGGAACCTGAGAAAAACTGGCTTTTTGCTTGGGGATTACAATTTCATAAGATCTCTGGATAATAGGAATCTTCCTGGGGGTGATATCAACGATATTTTTATTTTTAATGAGATCATTGGGCATTTGGGACTGCTTGAGCTACCTTTAAAAGGAAGAAGATTCACCTGGTCTAATATGCAGGATTTCCCACTTCTTGAATAGTTGGACTGGTTTTTCACCTCTGCCAGTTGGATTGATCAATATCCAAACACGCAGGTCAATCCTCTAGCCAAAACTGCATCGGATCATGTCCCTTGTGTGGTTTCCATAAGCACCAGCATCCCAAAAGCTCATATTTTCAGATTTGAGAATTATTGGATCCATCAACCTCGTTTTATGGAGTGTGTTCAGCAAGTCTAGCAAAGGCAGTCTCAGAAGTCTCACATATCAGCAGTTATTATGGATAAACTGAAATCTTTGAGGTTTGCTCTCAAGAAATGGCAGAAGGGTTTATCTCATATTAAAGGTCTTATTGAGAAATGTAACTGGGTGATTTTTTGGCTGGATGATTTGGAAGACTCCATGCCTTTATTTTTGCCTGAATCCAATTTCAGAAAATTGGTGAAATCACATCATGATCATCTGCTACATCTACAGTTCTTATATTGGAAGAAGAGATGCACTATTATATATATTAAGGTGGGTGAGGAAAACTCAAAATTCTTCCAGGCAATGGCAACTGAAAGATATAGGAAAAATACAATTGCCACTCTGAAGTTGTCGAATGGATCAGTGTCTTCTGATCATAACATTATTGCCAAGGAATTTCTGGAGATTTTCAAAGGAAGAATGGGTACTGTGAAACCAATTTGCATGGGAAATGACATTCTTTCACTAATCCCTACGGTACAGGGACTGGATGTTCTCACCAAGCCTTTTGAGGTCAAGGAGATTGAACAGGTTATCAAGGGCTGCCAATTGACAAGGCCCCTGGGCCTGATGGTTTTAATGGACTTTTTCTGAAAAAATGTTGGCCAATCATTTCTGCTGACTTTATCTCTCTAGTTATTGAGTTTCATGCACGAACTGTTAAGCTAGAGAATCTCAGTGAGGCATATATTACTTTGATCCCCAAAAAGCTGTCACCTGAAACTGCCAGTGATTTTAGGCCAATATCATTGACAAGTGTGGGGTTGAAGTTCCTTACTAAACTTGCTGCAAACAGATTTCAAGATGAAAATAACTAAATGTGTTCACAAGAATCAGTATGGTTTTATCAAATCTAGATCCATTCAGGATTGCATTGCATGGACTTTTGAGTATATTCATCAGTGCAATCAATCAAAAAGGCCAATCATGTTGCTCAAGTTGGATTTTGAAAAAGCATTTGATTCCATACAGCATGAGGCAATTTTAAAAATAATGGTGGCAAAGGGATTCGATAATAGATGGATTTCTTGGATACAACAATTATTATCCTCTGCCACCTCATCAATCCTGCTTAATGGTGTTCCAGGTAGCCATTTCAAGTGTAAATGTGGGGTAAAGCAGGGGGATCCTATCTCACCTTTGCTCTTTGTGCTTGCTGCTGACCTTCTGCAGACTATGATTAATGATCATCTCAGTAAAGGACTCCTTTCCTTACCCATAGTAACTCATGATCCTGATTATCCTGTGGTTCAATATGCTGATGACACTTTATTGTTTGTGGCTGCTGAGTCTGCTCAGTTAGAGGTGCTAAAAACTGTTCTAGACTCCTTTTCTCTTGCAACTGGTTTGCAGATTAATTACCACAAATCTTCAATGTACCCAATTAATGTGGATACCAATTTTGCCAATGTTCTTGCTGCTCAATTTGGATGTCAACTGGGGGTGATGCCATTCACATACCTGGGGTTGCCAGTGGGAACCACTAGGCCCAAAATTATGGACCTTTTGCCACTTGTGGACTGCATGGAAAGAAGGTTCACTGCTAGCTCTTGGTTTCTACCACAAGGTAGCAGGCTGCAGTTGGTCAATTTTGTTATCTCCTCATTGCCAATATTCTTCCTCTGTAGCTTATCTATTCCACAAGGGATTTTGAAACAGTTGGAAAGAATACAAAGACAGTGTCTTTGGAGAAAATATGGCCAAGAAAAGGGGAACTCTCTGGCTGCCTGGCCACTGGTATGTAGACCTAAATTAAAGGGTGGGCTTGGCATCCTGAACCTGGGGCTGCAGAATGAAGCTTTATTGATGAAGTTCCTCAATAAGTTCTATAACAAAGTTGATGTTCCATGGGTTCATTTGATCTGGGACAGTTATTATTATCAGAGAGTCCCACATGACACTGCTATGTGTGGCTCCTTTTGGTGGAGGGACATATATAAGCTAATGGACAAATTCAGGGCTGTGTCTTCAGTATGTGTTGGAAAACGTGACTCCTTGCTATTCTGGTCAGATTCTTGGGAAGTGGATAATTCTTGCATTCCACTTCAGGATAGATTCCCCAGGCTGTTGTCCTTTTGCACACAAAAGAACTCTTCTGTTTTGGAAGTAATGGCCACTGGTGAGTTTCATAGCATGTTCTCTCTGCCATTATATGAAATGGCCTACAAGGAGCTAAATCAGCTCTCTGGAATCTTGTCTGATATCTCCTTGGATGCTAATGCTAAGGATGGTTGGTATTGGAAACATGGAAAGAAATCTGGATACACAGCCAAGAAATATTATGATCTGGTCCATGAGCCAATTCCAACTAACCCCTTGCTATGTTGGATATGGAGGTCATGCTGTACTATGACTATTAAAATGTTTGCCTGGCTTGTCATTATGGATAGAGTAAACACCAAGGATATGATTCAGCGCAGGAAGTGGAAGATCAATGATGGGCCTCAATGTGTGCTTTGCCCTACAGGAACTCTTGAAGACAGGAATCATCTGTTTTTTCAGTGTAACTTCAGCATGAGAGTCTGGAATTACCTGCAGTTTTCATGGCCCAACAATCATGATATGGTTCAGATTGCATGCCATGCTAGGAAGGAGTTCAATAAGCCTTTCTTTTCTGAAGTGGTATTTTTTACTTGGTGGAATATCTGGAAAGTCAGAAATGATAAAGCTTTCAGGTATATCAGACCTACCTTCAGACAATGGAGAAATGGTTTTGTCCATGACATTTCCCTCTTGGCTCATAGAATCAAGTCAAAACACAGGGAGGATCTTCTTAAATGGATTGATTTTCTTCCTCCTTGAGGGGTGACATGTATAGTTACATTTTCCTTCTTTTTTAGGTTAGATTGTAAATAGTTTTCTTTTTATCTTCTTCTGTTTTGTTCCTTTTCTTAAGGAACCTTTCTGTGTACCTGCTGTTCTAAGTTTTAATAAAATGCTATGGGGTGTAAGCCCCGCAGTCCCCAGTCAAAAAAAAACCCTCTATCTCCTCAACAAGCACCGACTCACAGAAGGACGAATCGCCGGCGAACAAGCGAACGACAATGCCATCATGGACATGTGGCCTTATGATCCTGGCTTCCTAAATGAGCAGCGTGCACTGTATCAGACCATCCGTAGGGCCCGCGAGGCCCTCTCCGTCATCCTTTGAGTTGTTGCGCTCGCTGTGCCGCCGTCATCTCGTGTTGTCAGCATGGTCAACGAACATGAGGAATTAGGAGATGACTTTAATTGGAGAGGATGACAGTGGATCCCACCAGGGCCATAACTGCACGTACGCAAGTGCCTCCTTATTGAAGGAAATATGCCCTAGAGGCAATAATAAAGTTGTTATTTTATATTTCCTTATTTCATCATAAATATTTATTGTTCATGCTAGAATTGTATTAACCAGAAACTTGATACATGTGTGGATACATAGACAAAACACCATGTCCCTAGTAAGCCTCTACTAGACTAGCTCATTAATCAAAGATGGTTAAGTTTCCTAACCATAGACATGTGTTGTCATTTGATGAACATGATCACATCATTAGGAGAATGATGTGATGGACAAGACCCAATCCTAAGCCTAGCACAAAGATCGTGTAGTTCGTATGCTAAAGCTTTTCTAATGTCAAGTATCTTTTCCTTAGACCATGAGATTGTGCAACTCCCGGATACCATAGGAATGCTTTGGGTGTACCAAACGTCACAACGTAACTGGGTGGCTATAAAGGTGCATTACAGGTATATCCGAAAGTGTCTGTTGGGTTGGCACGAATCGAGACTGGGATTTGTCACTCCGTGTAAACGGAGAGGTATCTCTGGGCCCACTCGGTAGGACATCATCATAGTGTGCACAATGTGATCAAGGAGTTGATCACGGGATGATGTGTTATGGAACGAGTAAAGAGACTTGCCGGTAACGAGATTGAACAAGGTATCGGTATACCGATGATCGAATCTCGGGGAAGTACAATACCGTTAGACAAAGGGAATTGTATACGAGATTGATTAAGTCCTTGACATCGTGGTTCATCCGATGAGATCATCGTGGAACATGTGGGAGCCAACATGGGTATCCAGATCCCGCTGTTGGTTATTGACCGGAGAGTCATCTCCGTCATGTCTGCATGTCTCCCGAACCCGTAGGGTCTACACACTTAAGGTTCGGTGAGACTAGGGTTATAGAGATATTAGTATGCGGTAACCCGAAAGTTGTTCGGAGTCCCGGATGAGATCCCGGACATCACAAGGAGTTCCGTAATGGTCCGGAGGTAAAGAATTATATATAGGAAGTGCTATTTCGGCCATCGGGACAAGTTTCGGGGTCATCGGTATTGTACCGGGACCACCGGAAGGGTCCCGGGGGTCCACCGGGTGGGGTCACCTGCCCCGGGGGGCCACATGGGCTGTAGGGGGTGCGACTTGGCCTACATGGGCCAAGGGAACCAGCCCCAAGAGGCCCATGCGCCAAGAGAAGAGAAAAAGGGGAGAGTCCTAAAGGGGGAAGGCACCTCCGAGGTGCCTTGGGGAGGATGGACTCCTCCCCCCTTGGCCGCACCCTTTCCTTGGAGGAACGGGCAAGGGCTGCGCCTCCCCCCTCTCCCTTGGCCCTATATATAGTGGGGAAAAGGAGGAGCAACAATACCTAAGGCCTGGCGCCTCCCTCTCCCTCCCGTGACACATCTCCCTCCTCCCGCAGCGCTTAGCGAAGCCCTGTTGGAATCCCGCTACTTCCACCACACCGTCGTGCTGCTGGATCTCCATCAACCTCTCCCTCCTCCTTGCTGGATCAAGGCATGGGAGACGTCTCCGAGCTGTACGTGTGTTGAACGCGGAGGTGCCGTCCGTTCGGCACTTGGTCATCGGTGATTTGAATCACGACGAGTACGACTCCATCAACCCCGTTCTCTTGAATGCTTCCGCTTAGCGATCTACAAGGGTATGTAGATGCATTCTCCTTCCCCTCGTTGCTGGTTTCTCCATAGATAGATCTTGGTGATACATAGGAAAATTTTGAATTTCTGCTACGTTCCCCAACAGTGGCATCATGAGCTAGGTCTATTGCGTAGATTCTATGCACGAGTAGAACACAAAGTAGTTGTGGGCGTTGATTTTGTTCAATATGCTTGCCGTTACTAGTCTTATCTTGATTTTGCGGCATCGTGGGATGAAGCGGCCCGGACCAACCTTACACGTACTCTTACGTGAGACCGGTTCCACCGACAAACATGCACTAGTTGCATAAGGTGGCTGGCGGGTGTCTGTCTCTCCCACTTTAGTCGGATCGGATTCGATGAAAAGGGTCCTTATGAAGGGTAAATAGCAATTGGCATATCACGTTGTGGTTCTTGCGTAGGTAAGAAACGTTCTTGCTAGAAACCCATAGCAGCCACGTAAAACATGCAAACAATAATTAGAGGACGTCTAACTTGTTTTTGCAGGGTATGCTTTGTGATGTGTGATGGAGACATGTACCTAGGGTAGGGTCACGGACCTGATCTAAGTACCCTGCCCAAGGACACCCTTAGAAGAGGTCACCTTCCAGTCGACCTACGAGGAACTCACTCGACTGACTTGAAGGACTCGACCACGAAGACTCACTCGACCACGAAGACTCACTCGACCACCAGAAGGTCAAGAAGCACTCTGCACTGCAACGGTCTATAATTAAGTAGACTTTATGATAGTTAAGACACTTTATGTGGGGCGTTACCAGTAACGCCCCGGACTTAATGTACCTTAAACCCTTCATTACGTGGGTTAGCTGGGGTCCTGGCGCACTCTATATAAGCCACCCCCCTCCACAGGCAGAAGGGTTCGCACTCCTGTAACTCATATACACATAATCCACTCGACCGCCTCCGGGCTCCGAGACGTAGGGCTTTTACTTCCTCCGAGAAGGGCCTGAACTCGTACATCCTTTGTGTTACAACCTCTCCATAGCTAGGACCTTGCCTCTCCATACCTACCCCCCTCTCTACTGTCGGACTTAGAACCACGACAGTTGGCGCCCATCGTGGGGCAGGTGTTTTAGCGATTTCGTGGAGAAGTTGTGATTCTTCCGAGTACTTTCATCATGGTAGCTGCTGGAGTTTTGGTCGAGGGTCGAGAGATTCGTCTCGGTGCTCTCACCTTCGTCGCCGACGACTCCGCCTAGCTCCAGGAGGCTCCACTCGACGTCGATGCGCTCCCCGTCCGCGGTGCGACGCATTTTCGTGCATGTGTCCGCGGCGTTCTGCTGCGGCAACCGTCGACCCCCTATCGGTCGACTCCCCTATCGACCACCCTCCCGGTCTCCCGCCAGCGCAAGCGCTCGGGTCGGTCGAGGCTTCAGCGGTGGGTGAGACACGCGGTGGCTCGCCAGACGGCCACCACCCAAGTTGCGGCAATCGAGCCCGACGAATCTCTCTACGGCCTGTTCGATCTGTCGACTGGCTCCGTAGAGACTGCATCCAAATGCGATAGCAGTGATCCAGCGGCGGAAATCCTGATGGTCGACGGGCCTCGCAGCCCCCCTGGCTTCGCCCGTGATGGTGGGGCAGGCGACGGAGGCGACCCCGCACGAGACCACGAAGAGTACCAGCCTGAGCCACTCGACTCTCTGCAAAGAGAGGAACTTCGCCGCAGGAACATGGATGCCCTGCATACTCCCATCGCAGGAGAAACCCCCGAGGCTCGCGCCTTGGAGGAGGCACGTTTGGCCAATTTGGCCGAACGAGCTCGCCTG
Organism: Triticum dicoccoides; assembly: GCF_002162155.2. Lineage (NCBI taxonomy): Eukaryota > Viridiplantae > Streptophyta > Magnoliopsida > Poales > Poaceae > Triticum > Triticum dicoccoides. The sequence continues at coordinate 479,492,793 of NC_041385.1, forward strand.
GAGAATCTTCAGCGAGCACTCGACGAGCGCGCGCGGCAATGAGTTCCCGACGCCAGTCGACGCCAACTCTTCCCGCCGACTCAGGTATATCGAACCCCAATCCAGAATTTAGCAGCTGCGACCCGTATAGCAGAGTCCATCCAGCCCTCTCAGTCGGAAGCTGGAAGAGGCTTGATGCAGATCAGGGATTTGCTCCGGGCAGCAGGAGATCAGAATTCAGCCGTGTCGCAGTCGCGCAATAGAATTCACAGTCGATCCGTCGCTGCGAATACGGTTCACTCGGCTCACAGTCCCAGATCGCCTCAGCGACGTGAAGGGCGCGAGAATCGGCGAGACCAATATGGAGACAGACACGACCGAGATGATAGGCGTCGAGTGCCCACTTCCCCTCCGAGGGGTGGGTCTTACGCTCCTCGGCAGCAAGATGACAGACGCCAGCTCAGTGCGGGGCGAAGAGTTCCAGTCGACCCCAGAGAACCAGGCTTCGATGCGCGATCCATTATCGTGCAAGGCTTGGTCGACCGGAACATAGCCCATCGAGGTGGACCCGACAGAGACGCGCCCACGAGCAGTCGAGTGCATGTTTCTGGCCCGGAATGTTTCAGCAGAGCTATCAGAGCCGCAGTGATTCCTCCCAATTTCAGGTTGGCAGCAGGGGTCAGCAAGTTCACTGGTGAGTCTAAGCCTGAAACTTGGCTTGAGGACTACCGAGTGGCGGTTCAGATTGGTGGTGGGAATGACGAGGTGGCCATGAAGCATTTGCCCCTCATGTTGGAAGGTTCTGTCAGAGCGTGGTTGAGTCAGTTACCTCCTAGCAGCATTTACACTTGGGAAGATCTGTCCCGAGTGTTCATCAGAACGTTTGAAGGAACTTGCAAGCGACCGGCCGGATTGACGGAGCTGCAAGTCTGCGTGCAGAAGACCAATGAGACTCTTAGGGAGTATATTCAGAGATGGATCACTTTGCACCATACTGTGGAGAATGTGTCTGATCATCAGGCAGTCTGCGCCTTCAAGGATGGTGTCAAAAACAGAGAATTGAGTTTGAAATTTGGTCGAACCGGAGACATGACCTTGAGTCGGATGATGGAGATTGCTACCAAGTACGCCAACGGCGAAGAAGAAGACCGACTCCGAAGCGGCAAGCACAAGCCGAGCCAGTCAGAGAAGGGAAACACCAGTCGGAAACAGAAGCGGAAGGTTGAACCGGCAGCTCCTGGAGAGGCTCTGGCCGTGACTCATGGAAAGTTTAAAGGGAAACCAAAAGGGTCCTGGAACCCTAAGAAGGTAAAGGATAAAGAAGGGAATGACGTGATGGATATGCCATGTCAGATCCACACGAAGAAAGACGAAGAGGGGAATATCATTTACCCGAAGCATACACTCGCCAATGTCGACTCCTGATCCAGCAGTTTCAAGGAAAACAGTCTAAAGACAAGGAAAAGGAGTCGGACAAGGCCGAAGACAAGGAGTACAGTGAGGAAGGATATCCGCGTGTCAACTCCACTCTGATGATCTTTGTAGATGTGGAAAGCAAGAGTCGATTGAAAGTCATTAACCGTGAGGTGAACATGGTTACCCCAGCAAAAGCAAATTATCTGAGATGGTCCCAAACACCCATCACATTCGACCAATCTGATCACCCGACTCATATTGCCACCCCTGGGAGGCAAGCTTTGGTGGTTGATCCAGTTGTCGAGGGCACTCGACTGACAAAAGTGCTGATGGACGGTGGTAGTGGGCTGAATTTGTTGTATGCAGACACACTGAAAGGAATGGGCATTCCGATGTCCCGACTGAGCACCAGTAACATGAGCTTTCATGGAGTGATACCAGGGAAGAAAGCCGAGTCACTCGGCCAAATAGCTCTGGACGTGGTGTTTGGAGACTCGAAACATTTTCGCAAAGAGAAGTTGACGTTTGAGGTCGTGGATTTTCAGAGCGCATATCATGCCATTTTGGGGAGACCAGCTTATGCACGGTTCATGGCTCGACCATGTTACATGTACCTCAAACTGAAGATGCCCGGCCCCAAAGGAGTGATCACTGTCACCGGTGATCGGAAAAAGGCAGAAGAGTGCTTTCAGAAGGGCTCAAAGATTGCCGATTCCCAAGTGATAGCGGTCGAGTTTGAAGAATACAAGCAAAACGCAGATCCGAGTGATTTGCTGCGATCCAAGAAACCCGCCACAGAATCTGCATTTCAGTCGTCCGGTGAGATGAAGCCTGTTCACATTCACCCGACCGACCCCAATGTAGCCCCGACCCACACCTCCACAACACTCGACCCGAAATAGGAAGAAGCGCTCATCCAGTTCCTCCGTGAGAACTGGGACATTTTTGCATGGAAGCCCGCTGACATGCCAGGTGTTCCCAGGGGACTGGTTGAGCACCGCCTAAGAGTCGACTCATCAGCAAAACCTGTCAAAGAGCATCTTCGGCGGTCCGCCGTCCAGAAGAGGAAAGCCATTGGCGAGGAAGTGGCTCGACTGTTGGCGGCGGAATTTATCCGAGAGATATACCACTCCGAGTGGCTCGCTAATGTCGTCATGGTTCCTAAGAAGGACAAATCGCTCCGAATGTGCATTGATTTCAAGCACATCAACCGGGCCTGCCCGAAAGATCATTTTCCTCTCCCTCGCATAGATCAAATTGTTGACTCGACCGCGGGATGCGAGAGATTATCTTTTCTAGACGCCTATTCCGGGTACCACCAGATCCGTCTGTACGGACCCGACGAGGTAAAAACAGCTTTCATCACTCCATTCGGGTGCTTCTGCTATATCACCATGCCATTCGGCCTCAAGAATGTCGGAGCCACATTTATGCGAATGATTCAGAAGTGTCTGCTCACTCAAATCAGTCGGAATGTGGAAGCGTATATGGATGATATTGTCGTCAAGTCACGAAAAGGTTCCGACCTGCTCGCTGACCTCGCCGAAACATTTGCCAACCTCAGAAGGTATGATATCAAGCTCAATCCATCAAAGTGCACATTTGGAGTTCCTGGTGGTAAGTTACTCGGTTTTCTTGTTTCCGAGCGAGGGATCGATGCTAATCCAGAAAAGATCGGCACTATTCTCCGAATGAAACGCCCTGTGCGAGTGCACGATGTCCAGAAGCTTACTGGATGCTTGGCCGCATTAAGTCGATTCATCTCACGACTCGGTGAAAAGGCATTGCCTCTTTACCGACTGATGAAGAAGGCAGACAAGTTCGAGTGGACTCCAGAAGCTGATGCAGCATTTGCCGAGCTAAAAGCTCTGCTCTCCACCCAGCCGGTGCTTGCTGCTCCAATCAGCAAAGAGCCTCTGTTGCTTTATATCGCAGCCACAGGACAAGTCGTCAGTACAGTGCTTACTGTCGAGCGGGAAGAAGAAGGAAAAGCTTTCAAAGTTCAGCGCCCAGTGTACTATTTGTCTGAAGTCTTGACTCCATCCAAGCAGAGATATCCTCATTATCAGAAGCTTGTGTATGGAATATACATGACCACAAAGAAGGTTGCTCATTATTTCTCTGATCATTCCATCACAGTCGTCAGCGATGCTCCACTATCAGAGATTTTACACAACAGAGATGCAACTGGTCGAGTGGCGAAATGGGCGATTGAACTTCTTCCCCTTGATATCAAGTATGAGGCAAAGAAAGCCATTAAGTCCCAGGCAATAGCAGATTTCCTCGCCGAGTGGATTGAACAGCAGCAGCCGACTGAAGTTCACTCGGAGCATCGGACCATGTTCTTTGATGGCTCTAAGATGTTGAATGGTTCCGGTGCTTTGGTTGTCCTGGTTTCCCCCAGAGGAGATAAGCTCAGATATGTGCTCCAGATTCACTTTGATTCCTCCAACAATGAGGCAGAGTATGAGGCCCTCTTATACGGATTACGCATGGCCATTTCACTCGGCGTCCGTCGCCTGATGGTCTATGGCGATTCAGATTTAGTGGTCAACCAAGTGATGAAGGAGTGGGACGTGAGAAGCCCAGCCATGACTGGATACTGCAATGCAGTGAGGAAGCTAGAAAAGAAGTTCGAGGGGTTGGAGCTCCATCATATACCCCGACTGAAAAATCAAGCAGCTGATGATCTAGCAAAGATAGGTTCCAAGAGAGAAGCCATTCCGAGTGGTGTGTTCTTGGAGCATATACACACTCCATCAGTCAAAGAAGATCCTTTCACCGAAGAAGCTCCACAGCCCAAGAGTGCCACAGATCCGACTGAGGTTGAAGTCCCTGCAGTGGTCAACTTGGTCATGGAGGTCTTGGTGGTCATTCCCGACTGGACAGTTCCATATATCGCGTATATCCTAAGAAAAGAGCTTCCGGATGACGAGGAAGAGGCTCGACAGATCGTCCGCCGATCTAAAGCCTTTACCGTAATCAAAGGACAGTTATACAGAGAAAGCGCGACTGGAGTTGGTCAGAAGTGCATAGCACCAGAAGAAGGTCAAATCATCCTTAATGATATCCACTCGGGGACCTGCGGTCATCATGCGTCCTCTCGGACCATCGTGGCCAAAGCATACCGAGCCGGATTTTTCTGGCCGAAGGCGAATGAGATGGCGAAGGAAATAGTGGATAAGTGCGAAGGGTGTTAGTTCTACTCGAATATGTCACACAAGCCTGCATCAGCTCTGAAGACCATTCCGCTCGTCTGGCCTTTCGCAGTATGGGGATTGGACATGGTCGGTCCTTTGAGAACTGGTCGAAGTGGCTTCACGCATGTACTGGTGGCAGTCGACAAGTTCACCAAGTGGATTGAGGCTAAACCAATCAAGAACCTTGACGCCGGTACTGTTGTTAGCTTCATCAGGGAACTGATATTCAGATATGGAGTCCCGCACAGCATCATTACGGATAATGGGTCGAACTTTGACTCGGAGGAATTCAGAGATTTCTGCAACTCTCAAGGCACACGAGTCGACTACGCTTCAGTCGCCCATCCGCAGTCGAATGGACAAGCAGAGCGAGCCAATGGCCTGATTCTCAAGGGATTGAAACCCCGACTGATGCGTGATCTCAAGCATGCGGCTGGAGCTTGGGTCGACGAACTTCCCTCGGTGCTTTGGGGACTGCGAACCACACCTAATCGATCGACCGGAAGAACTCCATTCTTCTTGGTCTACGGAGCTGAAGCAGTCTTGCCGAGTGATCTTCTCCACAATGCTCCTCGAGTTGAACTCTACAACGAAGCAGAAGCTGAACAAGCGCGGCAGGACGCAGTCGACCTTTTAGAGGAAGAAAGGGAGATGGCTCTGATCCGGTCGACCATCTACCAACAAGACTTGCGTCGTTTCCACGCCAGAAATGTGAGGGGTCGAGCCTTCCAGGAAGGAGATTTAGTTCTCCGAGTGGATCAGAAGAAACAACACAAGCTTGCTCCTTCTTGGGAAGGACCCTTCATCATCACCAAAGTTCTCCACAACGGGGCGTACCGTCTTTACAACGTCGAACATAATATCGACGAGCCCCGAGCTTGGAACGCGGAACTACTCCGCCCATTTTACACTTAAGTTTATCACTCGGACGAGTCATGACAAAGTACTTCTGTAGTTCATGGATTTCAAATAATAGTGTCATAGTTCCTCCATAACTTTTGTCGCTTTTTATTTGTCCAATAAAATTTTCCCCTCAGTGGGTGACTTAGCCGCGAATCCGTTTTGCCTAAGTTTGTAAAAATCATTACCGAGTGGTGAGCCAGACTCCCACTCGGAGGCTTAGCTGCGAATCCGTTTCGCCTAAGATTAAATAAAAATCCTACCGAGTGAAGAGCAAACCTCTCACTCGGGGGCTTAGCTGCAGCCCAGTGCTCGCCTAAGATTAAATAAAAATCCTACCGAGTGAAGAGCAAACCTCTCACTCGGGGGCTTAGCTGCAGTCCAAGTACTCACCTAAGATATAAAAATCCTACCGAGTGAAGAGCAAACCTCTCACTCGGGGGCTTAGCTGCAGTCCAAGTACTCGCCTAAGATATAAAAATCCTACCGAGTGAAGAGCAAACCTCTCACTCGGGGGCTTAGCTGCAGCCCAGTGCTCGCCTAAGATATAAAAATCCTACCGAGTGGTAAGCCAGACTTCCACTCGGGGGCTTAGCTGCAGTCCAAGTACTCGCCTAAGATATAAAAATCCTACTGAGTGAAGAGCAAACCTCTCACTCGGGGGCTTAGCTGCAGCCCAGTGCTCGCCTAAGATATAAAAATCCTACCGAGTGGTAAGCCAGACTTCCACTCGGGGGCTTAGCTGCAGTCCAAGTACTCACCTAAGATATAAAAATCCTACCGAGTGAAGAGCAAACCTCTCACTCGGAGGCTTAGCTGCAGCCCAGCGCTCACCTAAGTGGATTAAGGAATAAGTCGACTGCAGTGAGCGTCTCGCTTTGAACCTACAAAAGACATTTCGAGCCAAAAGCAATCATATTCAAACATCAAATTCAAGTTCGGATCGATACCTAAAGGAACCAAAAGTGCCCAGGCGCTAGGCCTGTTAAGGTTTATCGGTTACAACTCCACTCGGCATACCGAGGCAAATTTAAAGCGTCGAGCTTAAAAGAAGTTTTTTACCCCTCGTGTGGAGGGCTGGAAGGTGCAACAAACTCATCAAGATCAATTCCATCTGCGATCCGAGTGGCAGCGGCAATGAAAGTTTCCATAAAGGACCTGAAGTCGTGTTTCTTGGTGTTGGCCACCCGGAGGGCCGCCAGCTTGTCTTCTCGTGCATCTTTGTAGTGGACCCGGGCCAGACACAGAGCAACATCTGCACCGCACCGAGCCGAGGACTTTTTCCACTCCTGCACTCGACCAGGGACCATGTTCAAGCGAGCCATCAATGACTCGAGGTCGTTCTGGAGTGTCTCCCCGGGCCAGAGCGTTGAGTCGATACGAGATGTGGCGACCTTCAGCCTTGCAAGATAGTCCACGACAGCTGCAACACGGGACTCCAGTCGGAAAACATTCATGGCAACTTCGTCGTTCACCGGAGAATTGACGGGGTCAAGGTTTGGTTCCAGCCGGCTAGTCTCTTCTTCAAAGTTTTGACAAAATTCTGCAAGGACAATCACCGAGTCAAGGCAATGGTCGAATGGAAAAATCACAGTTGAAAATGATTGTTGAGCGTAAAGGGTTACCTTCAAGCATAAGGAACAGCTTCTTGGCAAGACCACTCAGGAAGGCCTCCAGATCATTTTTCTTCCCAGTCAACTAGTTGACTTTGTCGGTCAGGGCAGCTTTGTCAGTTTTCAGTCGACTGGCTTCCTTGTTAGCGATCCCAAGAGCAGCTTTCAGATTGGTATTTTCTTGTTCAAGCTTGGTGACTGAAGCTAACTTCTCGTCAGCGAGCTTGACCTTCTCAGCTAGTTCAAGGTCTTTTTTCTGTTGGGCCTCCTTCACCTTACCTGCAAGTTACAGCAAGATCAGATTTTGAAACGAATGAAGGGAGAAAGCAGTCGCCGAAGCCTCACCAAACATACGTTTGGTCTCCTCCTTTGCCTTCGTCAGATTCTCCTGAACCAGCTTCAAATTCAGCTCGAGCTGAATGTGCTTGTTTTCCATCTCAGTGTAGCGAGCCACAAGGTCACAGGAGTTCTGCGAAGAACCAATCGACTAAATGTCAAAGATAATTCACTTCCGAGTGGAAAAGGAAAAATCATGCGTCTCTAAGACTACAGCCGAATACAAGCATTCGACCGTAGTCTCGGGGACTACACCCAGTGGGTGCACTCAGCGTGCCCCCACTAATCCTATTAAAGACAGAGTCGACCAGTCGACCTCAAAAAAAAGAAAAAAAGATGTATTCTTTAAGACTAGGACCGACTGCCAGCAGTCGACCTTAGCCTTGGGGACTACACCCAGTGGGTGCACTCAGCGTGCCCCCACTAATCCTATTAAAGACAGAGTCGACCAGTCGACCTCAAAAAAAAAGATGTATTCTTTAAGACTAAGACCGACTGCCAGCAGTCGACCTTAGCCTTGGGGACTACACCCAGTGGGTGCACTCAGTGTGCCCCCACTAATCCTATTAAAGACAGAGTCGACCAGTCGACCTCAAAAAAAAGATGTATTCTTTAAGACTAAGACCGACTGCCAGCAGTCGACCTTAGCCTTGGGGACTACACCCAGCGGGTGCACTCAGCGTGCCCCCGCTAACACGGAGTTTAAACCGACACACCCACTGGGCGACTACTATAAATTCTGGAAAGAAGAGTTTTTGATAGCATATCCTAACAGAACAAGCAATGGTCGACTGACCTGAACATTGCTTTGAAGGGCGGAACTGGCGTCGTAAGCTGCCTGGCTCGCATCCCGGATGGTCTTCAACTGCTCCATCATGATCCCTGCCTGGCGTACCGCCTCCTTCGCGGCGCCAGCTTGGTCCTCTGGGACGTGGTGCATCGTGAAGAGGGAGGGCTGTGCAGCACTCGAGGAAGCAGGGAGAGCACTCGTCAGTGGATATGTGAAGGACACAGTGTGTCGAGTGGTGTTCTCCTCCTCCGCGACCAGAGTCTCGGGCGCCGTCACATCTTGGAGCACCCTGCCGGCAGACGCTTTCCTACTCCTTCTGTACTTCAGCGGTTCCTCATCTTCATCATCATCAGGGAGAGTGATAACAACATTGGATGGAGCTACAGAAAAGAATCAGAGTTAGAGATCATGAGTCAGTCGACCAGAAACAGTGTTAAGAGTATAGTACCAGGATTTGAGGTTGCTGCGTCCTCCATCTCATGATCGTCAGCCCGGGCTCAGGTCTCAGAAGTAGCAGCACTGCAACTCCAAAGAATCAGTCGACTAACTCCAGCGCCAACCAGAGATAAAAGTTCGCACAAAAACAAGAAGACTTAAGCAGCATAATTACCCTGATATGGTGGGGATGGACACCTTCATCTTTGGCAGGAGCTTGGTCGGCTTTGACGGGGCCGCCCTGGGCTGCTTCGACGCCTTTTCAGTCGGCGCCGGAGAAGTGGTCCGAGGGCGCTTGGTCGACTGTGCAACAGTGCAACCCCCTTGCCACGTTCAGTTGCAGGGTCATGGACAAGCTTCGACCGCCTTTCCGAGCGCGGTGGTGCGACCTCCTCCTCCTCCTCTTCTTCGTCCTCATCGTCATCATCATCATCATCATCATCATCATCATCATCATCATCATCATCATCCTCAGCGGCGTCCGAGTCCCACTCCTCCTGGCTCTCGCCCCCGCTCGCTTCTCCCTCCTCAATCAGAGCCTGTGCTCCATTGGGCATCGAGTACAGCTCAGTGAGGGCTTGATAGACATCAAGACAAAGATCAATCGACCGATTGGCAGAATAAACAGAAATGAATATGACAAGAATACGATGGGAAGTGGAGCAGTCATACCTTGTTTGGGTCACTGTGGTGGTCGAGTGGAGGAATCCTTCTGGCCCCATGAGGGTTATCCTTGTTCCCAGTAACAGCGGCCATCCACCTTTCCAGAGTGGCGTCGTCGACTGCTTCTGGATGGACCCGAGTCTCATCCTCAGTCCCGCAGTACAACCACATACAATGGCTCCGGAACTGAAGAGGCTGGATACGACGCCTAAGAAAAACCTCCAGGAGATCCATACCCGTCACTCCCTCCCGAACCAAATGAACTACGCGCTCCATCAGCATCTTCACGTCAGCTTTCTCCTCCGGAATCACCTTCAGAGAGGAGGGCTTGTCCACTCGGTCCATGGTGAACTAAGGGAGTCCACTCGACTGCCCCAGCGTCGGCTGATCCTGGCAGTAGAACCAGGTCGACTGCCAACCTCTGACTGACTCGGGAAATGTCATGGCTGGGAAGGTGCTCTTGTTCCTCATCTGGATCCCCAGACCCCCACACATTTGGACGACTCAGGTTCTTTCATCGCCTGGGCTCGCCTTCTTCACGGTCTGAGAGCGACACGTGAATATGTGCTTAAACAAGCCCCAATGCGGTCGACAACCCAGAAAACTCTCGCACATGGACACAAACACGGCAAGATAGGCGATGGAATTCGGGGTGAAGTGGTGGAGTTGCGCTCCAAAGAAGTTCAAGAAACCACGGAAGAAAATGCTCGGCGGCAAAGAAAATCCGCGGTCAACATGGGTAGCCAGAAGCACGCACTCACCCTCTTCCGGCTGGGGCTGCCACTCTTTCCCCGGCAGCCTCGCAGCTCCATGAGGGATCAGGCCCTCGTTGGCCATGTCGAGGAGATCCGTCTCCGTGATGGTCGACTGGATCCAATCTCCCTGGACCCAGCCTTTCGGCAGGCGAGATCTAGACGAAGACCCGCCGCGGCTGGTGGATCTCCCCTTCGCCTTCTCCGTTGCCGACGCCTTCTTCGCGTGTTCCAGCGCCGCCGTCTTCTCCTTGACCATGGCTGCCGGCGGGACGCGCGAGGAGAAGTTGTGCGGAGGCGAGAGCGAGCGCGTTGGGCGGAGACGAAGGGGGCAGAGAGAGAATGCTGAGGCACTGTTCAAAAAACCCTCGCCGGGCGCATTTATAAGATCCCTTCCGAGTGGATGACAAGTGGGCCCGGTCGATCTAATCACATCCTGAAACAGTTACGCGGACATGATACGTGGCGAAAAAAGTGGCGCGGGGATCGAGGCATCTATGCCATGTCCCATCCGGGCGCCGCGGTCCGCCCCGCTCCGCGCGCTTCCCCGAATTTCGTATCCCGCGGAATCCGCGAACAGCAGATCGGCAGATCGATCTGTCAGACGCGGGGTTTCCTGCGATCCGTCGCTTGGAAATCGGCGAAGTCCAAAAAGATCACTCGACGAAAGAAAAGAATGGATCGAGTCGACTGAAGAAAAGTTGCTCACTATCAACAAAGAGATTTTTTGGTTCAAAACAACGCACGACCAGTATGCGAAGGATAATCGGAAACGACATCAACTCCTTCATCACTCAAGCCTCAATCCATTCGGGGGCTAATGATGGAGACATGTACCTAGGGTAGGGTCACGGACCTGATCTAAGTACCCTGCCCAAGGACACCCTTAGAAGAGGTCACCTTCCAGTCGACCTACGAGGAACTCACTCGACTGACTTGAAGGACTCGACCACGAAGACTCACTCGACCACGAAGACTCACTCGACCACTAGAAGGTCAAGAAGCACTCTGCACTGCAACGGTCTATAATTAAGTAGACTTTATGATAGTTAAGACACTTTATGTGGGGCGTTACCAGTAACGCCCCGGACTTAATGTACCTTAAACCCTTCATTACGTGGGTTAGCTGGGGTCCCGACGCACTCTATATAAGCCACCCCCCTCCACAGGCAGAAGGGTTCGCACTCCTGTAACTCATATACACATAATCCACTCGACCGCCTCCGGGCTCCGAGACGTAGGGCTTTTACTTCCTTCGAGAAGGGCCTGAACTCGTACATCCTTTGTGTTACAACCTCTCCATAGCTAGGACCTTGCCTCTCCATACCTACCCCCCTCTCTGCTGTCGGACTTAGAACCACGACAATGTGATATGGCCAAAAGGATGTGATGAATGATATATGTGATGTATGAGATTGATCATGTTCTTGTAATAGGAATCACGACTTGCATGTCGATGAGTATGACAACGGGCAGGAGCCATAGGAGTTGCCTTTATTTATTTATGACCTGCGTGTCAACTTAAAAGTCATGTAATTACTTTACTTTATTGCTAACCGGTAGCCATAGTAGTAGAAGTAATAGTTGGGGAGACAACTTCATGAAGACACAATGATGGAGATCATGATGATGGAGATCATGGTGTCATGCCGGTGACGATGATGATCATGGAGCCCCGAAGATGGAGATCAAAAGGAGCAAAATGATATTGGCCATATCATGTCACTATTTGATTGCATGTGATGTTTATCATGTTTATGCATCTTGTTTACTTAGAACGACGGTAGTAAATAAGATGATCCCTTACAACAATTTCAAGAAGTGTTCTCCCCTAACTGTGCACCGTTGCTACAGTTTGTCGTTTCAAAGCACCACGTGATGATCGGGTGTGATAGATCCTTACGTTCACATACAACGGGTGTAAGACAGATTTACACATGCAATACACTTAGGGTTAACTTGACGAGCCTAGCATGTACAGACATGGCCTCGGAACACGGAGACCGAAAGGTCGAGCATGAGTCGTATAGTAGATACGATCAACATGAAGATGTTCACCGATGATGACTAGTCCGTCTCACGTGATGATCGGACACGGCCTAGTTTGACTCGGATCATGTGATCACTTAGATGACCAGAGGGATGTCTATCTGAGTGGGAGTTCATAATATGAACTTAATTATCTTGAACATAGTCAAAAGGTCTTCGCAAATTATGTCGTAGCTCGCGCTGCAGTTCTACTGTTTAGATATGTTCCTAGAGAAAAATTAGTTGAAAGTTGATAGTAGCAATTATGCGGACTAGGTCCGTAAACTGAGGATTGTCCTCATTGCTTCATAGAAGGCTTATGTCCTTAATGCACCGCTCAGTGTGCTGAACTTCGAACGTTGTATGTGGATGTTGCGAACATCTGACATACACATTTTGATAACTACGTGATAGTTCAGTTAAACGGTTTGGAATTGAGGCACCAAAGACGTTTTTGAAACGTCGCGAAACATATGAGATGTTTTGAGGGCTGAAATTGGGATTTCTGGCTCGTGCCCACGTCAAGAGGTATAAGACCTCCGACGATTTTCTTAACCTACAAAATAAGGGAGAAAAGCTCAATTGTTGAGCCTGTGCTCAGATTGTCTGAGTACAACAATCATTTGAATCGAGTGGGAGTTGATCTTCCAGATGAGATAGTGATGTTTCTCCGAAAGTCATTGCCACCAAGCTGCTAGAGCTTCGTGATGAACTATAATATATCAGGGACATATATGATGATCCTTGAGATATTCGCGATGTTTGACACCACAAAAGTAGAAATCAAGAAGGAGCATCAATTGTTGATGGTTGGTGAAACCACTAGTTTCAAGAAGGGCAAGGGCAAGATGGGATACTTCATGAAACGGTAAATCAGCTGCTGCTCTAGTGAAGAAACCCAAGGTTAAACCCAAACCCGACACTGAGTGCTTCTGTAATAAGGGGAACAACCACTGGAGCAGAATTACCCTAGATACTTGGTAGATTAGAAGGCTGGCAAGGTCGATAGAAGTATATTGGATATACATTGTGTTGATGTGTACTTTACTAGTACTCCTAGTAGCACCAGGGTATTAGATACCGGTTCAGTTGCTAAGTGTTAGTAACTCGAAATAAAAGCTACGGAATAAAACGGAGACTAGCTAAAGGTGAGCTGACGATATGTGTTGGAAGTTTTTCCAAGCTTGATATGATCAAGCATCGCACGCTCCCTCTACCAAAGAGATTGGTGTTAAACCTAAGTAATTGTTATTTGGTGTTTGCGTTGAACATAGACATGATTGGATTATGTCTATCGCAATAGGGTTATTCATTTAAGGAGAATAACGGTTACTCTGTTTATTTGAATAATACCTTCAATGGTCTTGCACCTAAATTGAATGGTTTATTGAATCTCGATCATAGTGATACACATGTTCATGCCAAAAGATAGTAATGATAGTACCACCTACTTGTGGCACTGCCACGTAAGTCATATCGGTATAAAACGCATGAAGAAGCTCCATGTTGATGGATCTTTGGACTCACTCATTTTTGAAAAGTTTGAGACATGCGAACCATGTATGTTGGTGTATATGCATGAAGAAACTCCATGCAAATGGACCGTTCGGACTCACTTGATTTTGAATCACTTGAGACATGCAAATCATACCACATGGGCAAGATGACTGAAAGCCTCGGTTTCAGTAAAATGGAACTAGAAAGCAACTTGTTGGAAGTAATACATTTTGATATGTGCAGTCCAATGAGTGCTGATGCATGTAGTGGATATCGTTATGTTCTTACTTCACAGATGATTTGAGTAGATGTTGAGTATATTTACTTGATGAATCACGAGTCTGAATTATTGAAAGGTTCAAGTAATTTCAGGGTGAAGTTGAAAGATCGTCGTGACAAGAGGATAAAATATCTATGACATGATCATAGAGATGAATATCTGAATTACGAGTTTGGCACAGAATTAAGACATTGTGGAAATTGTTTCACAACTAATACAGCCTGGAACACCATAGTGTGATGGTGTGTCCGAACATCATAACTACACCCTATTGGATATGATGCATACCATGATGTCTCTTATTGAATTACCACGATAGTTCATGGGTTAGGCATTAGAGACAACCACATTCACTTTAAATAGGGCACCACGTAATTCCGATGAGATGACACCGTATGAACTATGGTTTAGAGAAACCTAAGCTGTCATTTCTTAAAAGTTTGGGGCTGCGACGCTTATGTAAAAAAGTTTCAGGCCGATAAGCTCGAACCCAAAGCGGATAAATACATCTTCATAGGACACCCAAAACAGTTGGGTATACCTCCTGTCTCAGATCCGAAAGCAATAAGGGATTGTTTCTAGAATCGGGTCCTTTCTCGAGGAAAAGTTTCTCTCGAAAGAATTGAGTGGGAGGATGGTGGAGACTTGATGAGGTTATTGAACCGTCTCTTCAACTAGTGTGTGAGAGGGCATAGGAAGTTGTTCCTGTGGCACCTACACCAATTGAAGTGGAAGCTTATGATAGTGATCATGAAACTTCGGATCAAGTCACTACCAAACCTCGTGGGATGACAAGGATGCATACTACTTCAAAGTGGTACGTGATCCTGTCTTGAAAGTCATGTTGCTAGACAACAATGAACCTACGAGCTATGGAGAAGCGATGGTGGGCCCAGATTCCGATAAATGGCTCGAGGCCATAAAATCCGAGAGAGGATCCATGTATGGAAACAAAGTGTAGACTTTGACAGAATAGCTCGATGGTCATGAGGCTATTGAGTACAGATGGATTTTAGAAGGAAGACGGACAATGATGGTAAATGTCACCATTAAAAAGGCTCGACTTGTCGTTAAGATGTTTTTCGACAAGTTCAAGGAGTTGACTACGATGAGACTTTCTCACTCGTAGCGATGCTAAGAGTTTGTTGGAATTATATTAGCGATTACTGCATTATTTATGAAATCTTGCAGATAGGATATCAAAACATTGTTTCCTCGACGATTTTTGAGGAAAGGTTGTATGTGATACAACCGGAAGGTTTTGTCAATCCTGAAAGATGCTAATAAGTATGCAAAGCTCCAGCAATCCTTCTAAGGACTGGAGTAAGCATCTCGGAGTTGGGATGTATGCTTTGATAAGATGATCAAATTTTTGGGTGTATACAAAGTTTATGAGAAACTTGCATTTCCAAAGAAGTGAGTGGGAGCACTATAGAATTTCTGATGAATATATGTTGTTGACATGTTGTTAATCAGAAATGACGTAGAATTTCTAGAAAGCATATAGGGTTATTTGGAACGTGTTTTTCAATGGAAAGCCTGGATTAAGCTACTTGAACATTGAGCATCAAGATATATAAGGATAGATCAAAACGCTTAATGGTACTTTCAAATGAGCACATACCTTGACATGATCTTGAAGGTGTTCAAGATGGATCAGTCAAAGAAGGAGTTCTTGCCTGAGTGGTAAGGTATGAAGTTAAGACTTAAAGCTCGACCACGGCAGAATAGAGAGAAAGGACGAAGGTCGTCCCCTATGCTTAAGACATAGGCTCTACAGTATGCTATGCTGTGTACCGCACCTGAAATGTGCCTTTCCATGAGTTAGTCAAGGGGTACAAGAGTGATCCGAGAATGGATCACAGGACAGCGGTCAAAGTTATCCTTAGTAACTAGTGGACTAAGGAATTTTCTCGATTATGGAGGTGGATAAAGAGTTCGACGTAAAGAGTTACGACGATACAAGCTTAACACCTATCCGGATAGCTCTGAGTAGAGATACCGGATACGTATAATGGAGCAACAATTTAGAATAGCTCCAAGTAGAACAGTTATTTGGTATAGCTCCAAATAGAACGTGGTAGCTGCATTTAGGAGATGACATAGAGATTTGTAAAGCACACACGGATCTGAAAAGGTTCAGACCCGTTGACTATAACCTCTCTCACAAGCATAACATGATCAAACCCAGAACTCATCGAGTGTTAATCACATGGTAATGTGAACTAGATTATTGACTCTAGTAAACTCTTTGGGTGTTAGTCACATGGGGATGTGACCTTGAGTGTTAGTCACATAGCGATGTGAACTGGATTATTGACTCTAGTGCAAGTGGGAGACTTTTGGAAATATGCCCTAGAGGCAATAATAAATTGGTTATTATTATATTTCTTTGTTCATGATAATAGTCTTTTATTCATGCTATAACTGTATTATCCGAAAATCGTAATACACGTGTGAATACATAGACCACAATATGTCCCTAGTAAGCCTCTAGTTGACTAGCTCGTTGATCAATAGATGGTTACGGTTTCCTGACCATGGACATTGGATGTCATTGATAACGGGATCACATCATTAGGAGAATGGTGTGATGGACAAGACCCAATCCTAAGCCTAGTACAAAGATCGTGTAGTTCGTATGCTAAAGCTTTTCTAATGTCAAGTATCTTTTCCTTAGACCATGAGATTGTGCAACTCCCGGATACCGTAGGAATGCTTTGGGTGTACCAAACGTCACAACGTAACTGGGTGCCTATAAAGGTGCATTACAGGTATCTCCGAAAGTGTCTGTTGGGTTGGCACGAATCGAGACTGGGATTTGTCACTCCGTGTAAACGGAGAGGTATCTCTGGGCCCACTAGGTAGGACATCATCATAATGTGCACAATGTGATCAAGGAGTTGATCACGGGATGATGTGTTATGGAACGAGTAAAGAGACTTGCCGGTAACGAGATTGAACAAGGTATCGGTATACCGATGATCGAATCTCGGGGAAGTACAATACCGTTAGACAAAGGGAATTGTATACGGGATTGATTAAGTCCTTGACATCGTGGTTCATCCGATGAGATCATCGTGGAACATGTGGGAGCCAACATGGGTATCCAGATCCCGCTGTTGGTTATTGACCGGAGAGTCATCTCCGTCATGTCTGCATGTCTCCCGAACCCGTAGGGTCTACACACTTAAGGTTCGGTGACGCTAGGGTTATAGAGATATTAGTATGCGGTAACCCGAAAGTTGTTCGGAGTCCCGGATGAGATCCCGGACGTCACGAGGAGTTCCGGAATGGTCCGGAGGTAAATAATTATATATAGGAAGTGCTATTTCGGCCATCGGGACAAGTTTCGGGGTCATCGGTATTGTACCGGGACCACCAAAAGGGTCTCGGGGGTCCACCGGGTGGGGCCACCTGCCCCGGGGGGCCACATGGGCTGTAGGGGGTGCTCCTTGGCCTACATGGGCCAAGGGCACCAGCCCCAAGAGGCCCATGCGCCAAGAGAAGAGAAAAAGGGGAGAGTCCTAAAGGGGGAAGGCACCTCCGAGGTGCCTTGGGGAGGATGGACTCCTCCCCCCTTGGCCGCACCCTTTCCTTGGAGGAAGGGGCAAGGTCTACGCCTCCCACCTCTCCCTTGGCCCTATATATAGTGGGGAAAAGGAGGAGCAACAATACCTAAGGCCTGGCGCCTCCCTCTCCCTCCCGTGACACATCTCCCTCCTCCCGCAGCGCTTAGCGAAGCCCTATTGGAATCCCGCTACTTCCACCACGCCGTCGTGCTGCTGGATCTCCATCAACCTCTCCCTCCTCCTTGCTGGATCAGGGCATGGGAGACGTCTCCGAGCTGTACATGTGTTGAACGCGGAGGTGCCGTCCGTTCGGCACTTGGTCATCGGTGATTTGAATCACGACGAGTACGACTCCATCAACCCCGTTCTCTTGAACGCTTCCGCTTAGCGATCTACAAGGGTATGTAGATGCACTCTCCTTCCCCTCGTTGCTGGTTTCTCCATAGATAGATCTTGGTGATACGTAGGAAAAGTTTGAATTTCTGCTACGTTCCCCAACACGTACATCCACGTTGATGGAGACTTTAACCTATGAAGGGTAATGGCTGCGCGAGTCCACGGAGGGATCCACCCACGAAGGGTCCACGAAGAAGCAACCTTGTCTATCCCAACATGGTCGTCGCCCATGAAGGACTTGCCTCACTAGCGGTAGATCTTCACGAAGTAGACGATCTCCTTGCCCTTACAAACTCCTTGGTTTAACTCCATAATCCTGTCGGAGGCTCCCAAGTGACACCTAGCCAATCTAGGAGACACCACTCTCCAAGAAGTAACAAATGGTGCATTGATGATGAACTCCTTACTCTTGTGCGTCAAATGATAGTCTCCCCAACACTCAACTCTCTCTCATAGGTTTTGGATCTGGTGGAAAGAAGATTTGAGTGGAAAGCAACTTGGGGAAGGCTAGAGATTAAGATTCATATGGTAGGAATGGAATATCTTGGCCTCAACACATGAGTAGGTAGTTCTCTCTCAGAAAATGTATGCTGGAAGTGTAGGTTCGTTCTGATGGCTCTCTCCATGAATGAAGAGGAGGTGGAGGGGGTATATATAGCCTCCACACAAAATCTAACCGTTACACACAATCTACCAAACTCGATGAGACCGAATCGTTAAACTCGGTAAGACCGATTCAGCGAATAATGTGACCGTTGGGGTTTTCGGTGGGACCGAAATGCAACTCGGTGAGACCGATATTGTTAGGGTTAGGGCATAACGTAATCTCGGTAGGACCGATTACACAAACTTGGTGAGACCGATTTGGTAATAATCTTTCCAAAGAGTTGGTCAGGCAAACTCGGTGGTACCGATTACTCAAACTCGGTGGGACCGATTTTGGTAATAAGTTATCCAGAGAGTTTGCATTGTAATCTCGGTAGTACCGATTACTCAAACTCGGTGAGACCGATTTTTATAATGGACATACAGAGAGATTACAATCCCATCTCGGTGAGACCGAGATCCCTATCGGTAAGACCGATTTGCTTAGGGTTTGTGGTAGTGGCTATGACTTTTGGAATCGGTGGCGCCAGATAGGACGAATCGGTGTGACCGATTTTGGCTTTGGGTTTAGGTCATTTGTGGATGTGGGAAAGTAGCTGAGGATTTTGGAGCATATCACAAAGCACATGAAGCAAGAGGCTCATTAAGCAACACCTCATCCCTCCTTGATAGTATTGGCTTTTCCTATAGACTCAATGTGATCTTGGACCACTAAAAATGTAAAATGAAGAGTCTTGAGCTTGAAGCTTGAGCCAATCCTTCGTCCTTAGCATCTTGAAGGAGTTCCCACGTCCTTTAGTCCATGCCACTCCATTGTTGAACTTATCTGAAATATATTAGATAAAAGTGTTAGTCCAACAAGAGATATGTTGACATTAATTACCAAAACCACCTAGGGAGCACTTATGCTTTCAATCTCCCCCTTTTTGGTAATTGATGGCAACATACATCAAAGCTTTAGATAAAGATATAAATGATAGCAAGTAAAGCTTTGAAAAGACATGTAACAAACATAGGCTCCCCCTACATGTATGCAATCATGTAAATATGGAATGTAGAGGCATGTGAGAGCATAAACATGATAGAGCAGGCAATGTGTTACATGTATCTTGGCCATATGCATCAGAGCAAAGAATGTTGAAGAGAATACCTTCATGCTCATTAGTCCTTCTTGCAAACAATACATCAGCAAGAATTCTTCATACACATGATTGTGATGCATATACTTACCTTGTAGTCTTGAGTTGTCTTAGGATGAAATGAACCTGTGTAAACAAGGTTAGATAACACAGATAAATCTACTAGCCAGAGCAAACGGAAGAAACCACAAGAATACCAAGACTGGGATGACATGTAGAGAGTGAGTACTAAGTACCACATGAATTAGACATGTCCCCAAGAGTAAAGATATGCAATGAATTTAAATGATCTCTTTCCCTTAGATGTCTTGCTCCCCCTGAATCTAACATGAGATATTGGGAGAAGATAGGGCACAGAAAATCAGAGCTGAAAGAAAACAGAGCTGAAAGATATGAATGATGATCAGAGCTGATGCACGCTAATGCAAATAGGCACAACAGAACATATGAACATGTCTCTCCCCTCAAGAAGACATGTGGACATCTCTCCTCTTGAACACCAAGCATCTGGGATCCTTGAGAAATACTTTCAGTATCCTCTCCCCCTGGAGATCTCTCTCTCCTTTTGAGGGTCTCTCCCCCTAGAAGGTCTCTCTCCCCCTTTAGGAGATGATATCTCTCTCTCTCAAGAAGGTGATAAGCTTTGATGCTCTCTCTCTCTTCAGATGATAAGCTTTGATGTTCTCTCTCTCCCCCTTTGACATCAATTTCCAAGAAGGGTCTTCTGGAATCTGTCGAATGGGTTTGGTCCTTGAGACACAGAACAAAGCAATGATAAAAATGTGATGCTTGTAGAGGACAAGATTCATTGAGTGGAGCTGGATCAGAAGAAACACAGAATTATGTGGCAAACTGTTTTTCCTGTTATGAAGTCGGTGGCACCGAGTGGTATACTTTGATCGTACCGAGAGGATTCGGTTGGGCCGAAAATAACAAACCGGTGAAACCGAGTTCATCGTAGAGAAAACACTTGTCACCTAAGCTCACTAGACTAGTAAGATCTCACAAGGATTTGCAAGGTATTTACTGAAAGATGTGCAATGAATTGGAATGCAGCAAATGCAGAGCAAACTGAAAGAAATCTAGATGACGTTTTTTTGGAAGGGGAAACGAATATGCATGAGACAAATGCAAAAACACAGAAAAGAACACAAGAGAACTTCATCTAGAGATGGTCGGCGACAAAGTCACCTATGTTAGAGTATATTGACTTAGGAGTCAAGTGAGATCACTTGATCATAGGTCATACTCATCGTTTAAGCTCAAAATGGGGTTGCCATTTTTCGTTTAAGCATTTTGATGTATTCACATCTTGTCAAGTTGCTTTAGCTCATGACTTGGAGTAAAGCTTCTCTAAGATGGAATAACATACCTTGGTTGGTGGTGTTGTCCACGTAGTTGGACTTGTGTGGGTTGCTCAAGGTTGACGTAGCTCATCAAGAATTTGGAGCACCACTTGGAATTTTAGTCCATCTACCTACATGGGTTAGTTCTTGCAAGTAAGAGCACTTGTGTATCGAAAAACTACAATCATGAAGCTCAACATAGAATTTGTCAAAGGATATATTTAAGAGGTTTCGTGCTTCCTTGTCTTGAACCACCATAGTGTAGAGACTTGGTGATGTAGAGATTGCTCAAGATATGAGTAGATTACAATCTCATGGAGTTTGATTCCACCAAGTACCTACAAGAGTTAGATGACATGCAAGATACAAATATATCCAAGACATAAGATTTTCATCATAAGAAAAATATCAAGGATTAGTCATAAGCTCATGTCTTGCATGTATCCAATGGAGTTTCTACTCCAAGTTTGAAGCATCAATGATGTTCAATTCTCCTCTTAACCTGCAAAACACTTTCTCATCAAGAGGTTTAGTGAATATATCCGCTAATTGCTTTTCGGTGCGAACATGCTTAAGATCAATGTCACCCTTAGCAACATGATCTCGAATGAAATGATGACGAACTTCAATATGCTTAGTTCGAGAATGTTGCACAGGATTATGACCAATTTTAATAGCACTTTCATTGTCACAGAGCAACGGAACATGTCTCACATATATCCCATAATCTTTAAGAGTTTGGGTCATCCAAAGTAATTGAGCACAACATGAACCAGCGGCAATATATTCAGCTTCGGCAGTGGACAAGGATACCGAGTTCTGTTTCTTGGAGGACCAAGACACAAGAGATCTACCAAGAAATTGACAAGTACCCGAAGTGGAATTTCTATCAACCTCGTCTCCGGCATAGTCCGAGTCGGAATAGCCAACAAGATCGAAAGAAGCCCTCTTAGCATACCAAATGCCAAAGTTTGGTGTATGGATTAAGTATCTCACTATCCTTTTCACGGCCTTAAGATGGCATTCCTTAGGAGCATCTTGATATCGTGCACACATGCACACACTTAGCATGATATTGGGACATGAAGCACATAGATATAACAATGAACCGATCATAGAGCGATAAACCTTTTGATCAACCGGTTCACCGTCTTTGGTCAAGTCATTATGTCCACTAGTAGGCATGGGTGTAGACATACCTTTGCATTCTTGCATATTGAACTTCTTGAATAAGTCCTTGGTGTACTTCGTTTGAGAAACAAAGGTACCTTCCTTAGTTTGCTTGATTTGCAACCCAAGAAAGAATTTGAGTTCACTCATCATAAACATCTCAAACTTCTATGACACTAGCTTCCCAAACTTTTCACTAAAATGAGGGTTAGTTGAGCCAAATATGATATCATCAACATAAATTTGGCACACAAATAGTTCTCCCTTAACCCTTTTAGTAAAAAGAGTAGAATCAGTTTTCCCAATTTCAAAGCCTTTCTCAATAAGGAACTTGGTCAAGCATTTATACCAAGCTCTAGGAGCTTGTTTAAGACCATAAAGAGCTTTGTGAAGTTTGTAAACATGAGTGGGTTTCTTAGGATTGACAAAGCCAGGAGGTTGCTTAACATAAACTTCCTCCTCTATTTCACCATTTAGAAAAGCACTTTTAATGTCCATTTGGTACAAGGCAAGTAAGATGCGAATGGACTCAAGTCTAGCAATGGGGGCGTAAGTCTCACCATAGTCCATACCTTCGACTTGTGTGTAGCCTTGGGCGACGAGACGTGGTTTGTTGCGAACTACTTGTCCATCTTCATCTTGCTTGTTGCGAAACACCCATTTGGTATCGATGACGTTGTGGTTGTTGTCGGGCTTCTCAACCAATGTCCAAACTTGATTTCTCTCAAAGTCATGTAGCTCTTCATGCATGGCACTTATCCAATCCGGATCTTCCAATGCTTCTTCGACCTTCATAGGTTCAATGCTAGAGATGAAAGAATAGTTTTCACAAAAGTTAGCTAAACGAGTTTTAGAGCGAGTGATTCTCCCGGTTTGAATGTCATTGTAGATTTGCTCGACGGGATGATCTTTAGCAACCCTTGCTCTAACTCATGAAAGCTTTTGCTTGGGTCTTCGTTGAACATCTTCTTCATCTTGTTCTTCTTCTTCTTGGCCTTCTTCATTGTTGGCATTGTCGTTCTCTTGTCATGGTGGAGAAGGGGGTCGTTGTCGTTCATCTTGATGCACTTCCTCATTTTCTTCATCTTGGTGTGTCCCGCTTGTGGATGCTTCCGTATCAACTCTTTGTTCACCTTGTTGTGAAGTAGAAGCTTCCACTTGGACGGACGAGGTACTCTCCTTCACCTCTGTTGGACGAACTTTGCCAATAGCCAAGTCTTGAATTGCTTCCGAAGGATCTTTGTCTCCTACATCAATTGGCAATTGCTCTACTTGCGAGCCGTTAGATTCATCAAACCTCACATCTACCGTCTCTTCAACCTTTCGGGTGAAATTGTTGTAGACACGGTAAGTGTGAGAGTTTGAGCCATAACCGAGTAGGAAACCTTCATGAGATTTAGGAGCAAATTTAGAACGACGATGCTTGTCAAGAATGTAGCACTTTGAGACGAATACTCGAAAGTATCAAACTTGGGGTTTGTTACTGGTGAGGAGCTCGTATGCCGTCTTGCCGAGTAGCTTGTGAAGATACAAGTGATTTGTTGCATGACAAGTTGTCTCAACCACTTCTGCCCAAAAGTGCTTCAGCGTCTTGTACTCATCAAGCATCGTTCTCGCCATTTCGATGAGCGTCCGGTTCTTCCTCTCAATAACTCCGTTTTGTTGAGGTGTGTACGTAGCCGAGAACTCGTGTGAAATCCCTTCTTCGTCAAGAAAGGTGTCCACATTTGCGTTCTTGAACTCCGTTCCGTTGTCGCTGCGAACCTTCTTGATCTTCACTTCAAATTGATTTTGGGCCTTCCTAGCGAAGTTTTTGAAGATCTTTTGGACCTGCGATTTATCATCGAGAAAGAACGCCCACGTAAATCTTGAAAAATCATCAACTATAACTAGACCAAAAGAATATCCACCGAGACTCTTGTAAGAGTTGGGACCAAAGAGATCCATGTGAAGTAGCTCGAGTGGCCTCCTTGTAGTCATGATGTTCTTCACGGGATGCCTTCCTCCAACCTGTTTACCTGCCTGACAAGCGCTGCAAAGTCTATCCTTATCAAATATGACATCATTAACTCGAAGGATATGATTTCCTTTAATAAGCTTGTCAAGGTTTCGCATACCAACATGACCTAATCGTCTATGCCATAGCCAACCTTTTGAGGATTTAGCAATGAAGCAAGTTTTAGGTTGAGCCTTTTTAGTGAAATCAACAATGTACAGATCACCTCTACGCACACCGGTAAAGACCAGTTTTTGATTATCTCGACGAAACACTTGGCAATCTACTTCAGTAAATAGAACATTGAAACCGAAATCAGCAAGTCTAGATACTGAAAGTAAGTTGTAACCAAGAGATTCAATGAGCATGACATTTTGTATGGAGCTATCATGTGATATGGCCACCTTACCGAGACCAACCACCTTACCCTTTGAGATGTCACCGAAAGTGACATACTTTCGAGGACTATCATTATCAGCAAGTTCACGGAACATGTCTTTATCTCCAGTCATGTGATCGGTACATCCACTATCAAGAACCCATTCCTTTCCTCCTGACATATATCCCCAAGATTTGCCATAAGACCAAAATGTCTCATTGCATCATCAAGATCGAAGTCACTATCATCATCCTCATCATATTATCCATGTTCAACATTGTCATGTGGTGGATCAAGTCCTAGAGAGGGTGATTCATTAGAATGAGTTAGACAATAATCTTGCTTGTGAATTTTTATAGCTTCGGAAATAATATCACTAATGATACCAACATTTCCTTTGGCACGCATAAGGTTAGTAAGCTCAAATAGACGATCACCAAACATAGGATCACTAGTATTCATCTTACTCAAGGCAATAGACTTATGGAGAATTTCATCAAGATTCTTCAAGGAATAATCTGGAAATTGGTCCTCAGGAAATTTCCATATTGTGTAGGCACACTTAAAAGTAGGCAAGCATCCAATCAGGTTTCTAGGCAATCCTCTAATGATAAATTCGGCAGTTCTAAGATTCCTAATCATGTCAATTGACTCATCATGGGTAGGATGCATAGGATCAACATAAGGTGCACAAGGGCTAGCAATGTACTTGTTAAAATGATATTGACTGAAAATAACAAGCATCTCATTTTTCCACTCATGAAAATACTCTCCATCAAGAATATGCACTCTATGTCTAAGACTCCCAATAGTAGACTCATCCATCTTCCTCCAATGGTGATTAAACCAAAGCAATGGAGACTAATGCTCTGATACCACTTGTAGGACCTTGAGAAGAGGTGTATAGAGGGGGGTGATTAGACACTAAGTACCAAAATTGCAGTTTTTAAGTTTCTTTGAGTTTAAGTGGAGTTTAGGCACAATTTCAATATTCACAATACATATCAAGCAAGCATGCAAAGAGTTTATGAGCAGCGGAAAGTAAAGCATGCATCTTGCAAGAAAGTAAAGGGAAGGGTTTGGAGGATTCAAACGCAATTGGAGTCACGGATGTTTTTGGCGTGGTTCCGATAGGTGGTGCTATCATACATCCACTATAACACCCCGGATGTAGCTTTCCATATTTGTAACTCCAACTCCTGCCATTTTCGACCATGTGCTATGATATTCCCTCCGTGGTTGGGTTTTTGTTTTTCGTTTTGCATTTTGTTCATGTCATGCATCTCATATCATGTCATCATGTGCATCTCTTTTGCATACATGTTCGTCTCATGCATCCGAGCATTTTCCCCGTTGTCCATTTTGCATTCTGACACTCCCACATGCACCGACGCTCCCCTCTTGTCTCTTTTCGTGTGCGGGTGTTAAACGTTCTCGGAATGGACCGAGGCTTGCCAAGTGGCCTTGGTACACCACCGGTAGACCACCTGTCAAGTTTCGAGTCATTTGGAGCTCGTTTGATACTCCAACGGTTAACCGGGTAACCGCATAGGCCTCTTTTGGGTTGCAGCCCAACACCCCTCCAAAACAGCCCAATAACCTATCCAAGACACTTCCATGCTCTCCGTCATCGGATCACGATCGTGTGGGCGAAAACCGCACTCCATTTGGAGCCTCCTAGCTCCATCTACCTATAAAAACACCCCTCCTCCCGAAATTTCGGCTCATTCCACCCCTAACCCTAGCCCCGCTGCTCTCCGCACCGCCGAACACATCCGGTCCGTCAGGTCAACGTCCGTCGCCGCTGCCCCGGCGCCCGCGCCGCCGCCAAGCTTTGCCGCCGGCGCGCCTCCCGCCTCCACCCGCCGCCCGCGTCGGATCCGGGTCGGCGCCGCCCGGATCCGGTCGGGACTCTCCTCCCCGGCCCTCCTTCCTCCTCTCCGGCGCCTCTCCGGCGAGCCGCGCCGCCGCCTCGGGTCACGTGCCGACGAACCCTAGGTTGACCCGATTTTCCTCCAAGTATTTTTTTCGTTCTGCAGATATTTTGTTGCATATTCATCGCATCATAACTTTGCACGTGGCCCCGTTTTGGGCGTGTAGCATACCGAATTGTTCGTCGACGAGTACATCATTTCATCTCATTGCATCATTTTCATTTGAGCTCATCTTGATGCCCGAAATGCTGTTGGAAGAGGGCTATGTGATGTTAGTTTCAGTTTCTTATCAAAACATGCACTTTTGTTATTTTTGCCATGATTGATGTGTGCATCTTATGAACTTGAGCCCTACATGTGTTTTGAAGTATGCCATGCCATCTTTACAGGGGTGTATGCCATGTATTTTTTGTGATCTCTGTGGTAACTAGAACAAGCATGCAAACTAGGGATCATAATGTTGCTGATTTCAGGGACTTAGTAATTTCACTAAGTCATGTTCTGCTGTTATTTTTATGCCATGTAAACCTGATGCTACGGAGAGATCCATGCATATTTTGAGATACTTCAGTAAGGATGTTTTGAACATCTGGTTATGCTCTATCCATTAATGCCCCTTTTTGCAATTATGGAGTAGTCTAGCATGTCATTTTCGTGCTCTACTTTTGCTTCAAAATGTTTCCTGGAAGATTGTTTACATGATATTCAATTTTTACAAGGTTGTTGTAGTTGATCCGTGTATGCTATATTGTTGTTCTTGCCATGTCTAGCTTCTATGCCATGTCTTCTTGATGGATGTATGCTTAGTTTATCATGAAATGCTCTGTAGTGAGTGCATCGAGCTCACGAACATGCCTACTTGTTATCTGTTTTTGCCATGTCCAGTTTTCTGCTAAGTCTGAGATCTGTAATGAAACTTGCTATGTTTACATGGGTGCCATCATTTTTATGGTCCTTTTTGGCTTATGGTTAGTAAGGGACTTTTGATATATGCTTTGAGTAGATTCCTTCCATGTCTTGTTTTGCTATTATAAGTTCGTGTAGCTTGTCAATAACTTGCTCTGAACATTGCTTCGTGATGCTGTTTATGCCATGCCCAACCTGATATTTTTTGCACTTTCACCATGCTTGTTTGAACCTGTTATGATGTGATTTAGCCGTAGCTCAGTGTTCCTCTTTTGTTAAGAATCTCCTATAGATCACTGCCATATGCTTTGTTTGTATGTTGGGGTGCTGTAGCATAGTTTCTTGTTGCATGCTAAGTAGCATCATGCTGTTAATCGCAGATTTGTGCCATTATTGTTTTGCTTGCCATTTGCAAACCGTGCATCCGTTTCCGGTGATCTTCATATCGATTTCAACCAAAATAATCTCTTATTTCCAGCGGCATACTTGGTTTTCCAAGTTGATGCCTTGTTCATCATTTTCCTTCCGGAGCACACATATGCATTGCATATCACATCTCGCATATCATGTCATGTATTGCATCATATTGCTTGTGCATTGCTCCATGTTTGATTGTGGTTCCATTGCTTGTGTTCTTGCTTTGGGTAGAGCCGGGAGACGAGTACGTGAATGAGGAACCTGTTGAGAACGCCTACGAGGATCAAGCCTTTGACAACTCTGAAAACCTTGCAGGCAAGATGACCATACCTTCGATATCACTACTATCTTTGCTTAGCTAGTTGCTCACTCTATCGTTATGTTAGCTCCACTTGCCATTGTTTATCATGCCTCCCATATTGCCATGTCAAGCCTCTAACCATCCTTTCCTAGCAAACGTTGTTTGTCCATGTCACCGCTTTTGCTCAACCCCTCTTATAGCGTTGCTAGTTGCAGGTGAAGATGAAATTTGTTCCTTGTTGGAACATGGATATTTTGGGATATCACAATATCTCTTGTTTAATTAATGCACCTTATATACTTGGTAAAGGGTGGAAGGCTCGGCCTTATGCCTGGTGTTTTGTTCCACTCTCGCCACCCTAGCTTCCGTCATACCAGTGTTATGTTCCTTGATTTTGCGTTCCTTACGCGGTTGGGTGATTTATGGGACCCCCTTGACAGTTCGCTTTGAATAAAACTCCTCCAGCAAGGCCCAACCTTGGTTTTACCATTTTCCACCTAAGCCTTTTTCCCTTGGGTTTTCTCGAGCCCGAGGGTCATCTTTATTTACCTCCCCGGGCCAGTGCTCCTCCGAGTGTTGGTCCAAACTAGAGCACCGTGCGGGACCGTCCCTTGGCAACTTGGGTTACGTTGGTACCTGTACGCTTCGCTTATCCGGTGTGCCCTGAGAACGAGTTATGTGCAACTCCTATCGGGATTTGTCGGCACAGTCGGGTGGTCTTGCTGTTCTTGTTTTACCATTGTCGAAATGTCATGCGAACCGGGATTCCGAGACTGATCAGGTCTTCCCGGGAGAAGGTATATCCTTCGTTGAACGTGAGAGCTTATGATGGGCTAAGTTGGTACAACCCTGCAGGGTATATTATCTTTCGAAAGCCGTGCCCGCGGTTATGAGGCAGATGGGAATTTGTTAATGTCCGGTTGTAGATAACGTGACACTTGACTTCATTAAAATGCATCAACCGTGTGTGTAGCCGTGATGGTCTCTTCTCGGCGGAGTCCAGGAAGTGAACACGGTTTGGGTTATGTTTGACGTAAGTAGTTTCAGGATCACTTCTTGATCGCTTCTAGCTTCTCGACCGATGCGTTGCTTCTCTTCTCGCTCTCACTTGCGTATGTTAGCCACCATATATGCTTAGTGCTTGCTGCAGCTCCACCATATTACCACCCCTTTCCTACCTACAAGCTTAAATAGTCTTGATCTCGCGGGTGTGAGATTGCTGAGTGCCCGTGGCTCACAGATTCTACCGAAACAGTTGCAGGTGACAATGATGCCAGTGCAGATGACGCAACCGAGCTCAAGTGGGAGTTCGATGAGGAACGTGGTTGTTACTATGTTTCGTTTCTAGACGATCAGTAGTGGAGCCCAGTTGGGACGATCGAGGATCTGTGTAGCATTTGGGGTAGTCTTCTTTTATTTTGGTTCCGTAGTCAGACCTTGAGTGTAACCTGGATGATGGATGTTTATTTATGTATTGTGTGAAGTGGTGACTATAAGCCAACTATGTATCTCTTTCCCTTATGTATTACATGGGTTGTGTGAAGATTACCTCACTTGCGACATTGCTTTCAATGCGGTTATGCCTCTAAGTCGTGCTTCGACACGTGGGAGATATAGCCGCATCGAGGGCGTTACAAGTTGGTAATCAGAGCCATCCCTGACTTAGGAGCCCCCTGCTTGATTGTTTGCTGGCGTTGTTGAGTCTAGAACAAAAATGTTTTGAGTCTTAGGATTATATATATCGGAGAGTAGGATTATTTTTACTCCTCAATCCCTTCATCGCTCTGGTGAGGTCTCCTGACGTAGAAGTTTTGACTTTCGTCTTCTCAAATTTCACTAAATTTTTTTTAGGATCACGCGGGTATCTTGGAATCGTTCTGATGGTTTTGTGATGAGAACATTGTTCTTGGTGCCTCCTGACATTTAGGGGTTGTGGCAGTGTCCCGGGGAGTTGAGCTCCGAGGTGTTGTCGTCACAATTTTATCGTTGTAGTTCTGGAATACCTGAGTTTTGCCGACATCGAAAATCTCTTTTATGCAGTTGTTGGTGAGATAACCTCGACGTCACCCAGTACTGGGGAGTTAGTGAGTATTGCCATGACTCGTATAACGGATCCTTTTCGAAGGTTGAGGTACATGATTTCCGAAGGTTTCTTGGTTATGTGTTGACGGATGGATACAGCTGGATGTAGGGATTGTTAGTTTGGGTGAGATATATTGCTTCCCCTTTATCCCCAACACCTGATTGCATAACCAAAAAGTTTCGGGAGTTTATAGGTGGGATTCAAGTAGCTCTAGCACTTCTTCCTGCAGATATTTGGTTTGTGATTGGCTAATCCTTACCACTTATTTGTTCCAGTTGTACCTTGTTTATTTCATTCATCAATCTCTTATCAAGTGGCTTCTCACCTTAATGGATGTGTGATGTTAGCTTTGGAAATTCATTCGTTCGTCCTTGTTCGAATGTTTATTGTGAAGACTATATGTTGCAATTTCTATCCGTTGATTCAACTTGTCTATCTGTCAATCAAGATGCTAACGGATGTCACCCTCTTCAGGATGGCTCCGCCAACGCGTCAGAATCCGGAACGCAATGATGGGAGTCAGGCGAACCCTCCACCTCCACCTCCGCCTCCGGAGGCATGGCAAACTTTAATGGCAACCACAAACGCCAATGCTCAGTTGTTGATTCAGCTAATGCAAGAGTGCAACCAAGGCCAAGGAAACCAAGGAAATCAAGGTCAAGGGCAGTTCAACCATCAGCCTCAGTTTCCTACCCTCAACCAGTTCCTTGCAAATCAGCCAAAGTCTTTCAGCTACTGTGTCGAGGCCACAGACGGCGACGATTGGCTCATGGATATAAACAAGCATTTCGAATGCAGCAATGTTCGGCCTGAGGACTACGTCAAGTTCGCTTCTTTTTAGCTCAAGGATCAAGGAGCTGATTGGTTCCAGCAATACAAGGATTCCAGAGGAGGTCGAGTTATTACTTGGACTGATTTTTGTCGGGACTTTAAAGCTCACCACATTCCTACCAGTGTTGTTGAGAGTAAGCGTGAGGAGTTCCGCAATCTCAAGCAAGAACACATGTCAGTGTACGAATACAATAAGCAGTTTCAGAAACTTGCTCGCTTCGCTAAACAAGACGTTCCTGATGAAAAGAGTATGATCTATCAATTCAGAGGTGGCCTTAGAGAGGATCTGCAGTTAGCTCTCGTTCTTGTTGAGCCTACTCAGTTTGATCAATTCTAAAATATGGCCCTCAAGAAAGAAGGTGCTCAGCTCAAGTGTGAGGCTTCTAAGAAGAGAATCAGGGATGCAGTTCAGTCTTCTTCTTCCTCCCAAGTGGCAGCTAAGCAGCAAAAGTTCTACCTTCCTCCTCCTCCGTTTCGTCAGCCTTACCAGCAGAAGAACTCAGGTGGTCGTGGATCTTCCCACCCACCCAACCCAAGCCATCAGAACAAGTCAAATTCTCAAGCTCCAAGGTCAAATGCTCCTTATCACCGTTTGCTCTCAGAGGTGACTTGCAACAAATGTCAGCAGAAAGGTCACTATGCGAACAAGTGCTTCAACCAAAGGTGCCTTCCGCCTCCTCCTCCTGTGAGGTCTTCAAGCAATGCAGTGGTCAAGCATAATCCAAAGCATGCAAAGGTGAACATGATGAATGCAGCTCAGGCAGAGGATTCTTCAGATGTGATCATGGGTAACCTTCCAGTTAACACTATTCCTGCAAAAGTCTTATTTGATATTGGTGCATTGCATTGTTTCATGTCAAGATCGTTCTTCGCAAAGAATGATTTTACTTGGTCTTACTTGGATAAACCTTTGGGTGTTGTTTCTCCGGGGAAGTCAATGAGAGCCAACTCAATAGTTCATGATGTCTCTCAAGATGGGCGACTATAAGTTTCTATCTAAACCATTTGTTCTTGGTGACTCGGATATTGATCTAATTCTCGGGATGGACTGGCTTTCTCAGCACAAAGCTCAACTTCATTGTGCTGCCAGGGAAATTCATTTCACACACTCTTCTGAGGATGTTATCATCTATGCCGCTCGCGATGAAACCATTCGGTTGTTTTCTCTCAATGAGAAGGGCGAGCTACACGCAATCTCTCAGATTCCAGTCGTTTGTGAGTACCAAGATGTTTTTCCAGAAGAGCTTCCGGGTATGCCTCCGCATCGGCCAGTCGAATTCGTTATCGATCTTGAGCCTGGCACTGAACCCGTTTGCAAGCGTCCATACAAGCTTGGACCTGAAGAACTGAAGGAATTGAAGAAGCAGCTCGATGAACAAGAGCGTTTGGGTTTGATCAGACCGAGTTCATCTCCATGGGGTTGTGGAGTTCTTTTTGTCCAGAAGAAGGATGGCACGGACCGACTTTGCGTCGATTACCGTCCATTGAACAAGAAGACAATCAAGAACAAGTATCCACTTCCCAACATCAATGAGCTTTTCGAGCAACTCAAAGGTGCTAAAGTATTCTCCAAGCTTGACCTCCATATGGGTTATCATCAGATTCGCATTCATGAACAAGATATTCCCAAGACAGCATTCAGAACAAGCTATGGTTCTTATGAATATACTGTCATGTCTTTCGGCCTTGTCAATGCTCCTCCAACGTTCTCTCACATGATGAACTTCATCTTCAACCCCTATACAAATGAATTCGTCTTGGTGTATCTTGATGATATTTTGGTCTTCTCCAAGAATAAGAAGGATCATGCCAAACATTTGCGTCTGGTGCTCGACAAGCTCAGAGAGCATCAATTCTATGCGATGTTTTCCAAATGTGAGTTTTGGCTTGATGAAGTTCTTTATCTTGGTCACATCATCTCCGCCAAGGGCATCGCTGTTAATCCCGAGAAGGTGTCTTCAATTGTGAATTGGGAACCTCCTCAGAATGTCAAGCAGCTCCGCAGTTTTCTTGGTCTTGCAAGCTATTGCCGAAGATTCGTTGAGAACTTCTCTAAGATTGCAAAGCCTCTTTCCAACCTCCTCCAGAAGCATGTCAAGTATGTCTGGACGCCTGAGTGTGATGTTGCTTTCAACACCCTCAAAGAGAAGCTAGTCGCAACTCCTGTCTTGACTCCTCCTGATGAATCCAAGCCATTCGAAGTTTTCTGTGATGCTTCCTTGCAAGGTCTCGGTGCTGTGTTAATGCAAGAGAAGAAAGTTGTGGCCTATACCTCTCGTCAGTTGAAGCCCCACGAAAAGAACTACCCAACTCACGATCTCGAGTTGGCGGCAGTTGTCCATGCATTGATAACATGGAGACATCTCTTGTTGGGAAGGAAAGTGGACATTTTCACCGATCACAAGAGTCTCAAGTATATCTTCACTCAACCCAACCTCAACCTCAGGCAAACTCGATGGGTCCAGATGATTCAAGAGTACAATCCAAGTATTGAATATACTCTTGGAAAGGCCAATGTGGTTGCAGATGCTCTGAGCAGAAAGGCTTATTGCAACAGCTTAATTCTCAAGCCCTTCCAACCGGATCTTTGTGAAGCTTTTCGCAAGCTGAATCTTCAAGTTGTTCCTCAAGGCTTTGTTGCCAACGTCATAGTCTCTCCTACTTTGGAAGATCAAATTCGTGAGGCACAACTCCTGGATACTATGGTGAAGAAGGTGAAACGTGGTATCGACAAGGGAATTTCCAAGTACAAGTGCTATCGCTTGGATGACAAAGATACTCTTTTCTTCGAGGATCGAATTGTGGTTCCCAAAGGCGATCTAAGAAAATTCATCATGAATGAGGCACACAATTCCCTCCTATCCATTCATCTTGGAAGTACGAAGATGTACCATGACCTCAAGCAGTCATATTGGTGGACTCGAATGAAGCGAGAAATTGCTCAATTCGTGAATGAGTGTGATGTGTGCAGAAGGGTGAAAGCAGAACACCAACGACCAGCTGGTCTCCTCCAACCTCTTGCTATTCCGGAATGGAAGTTTGATCATATCAAGATGGACTTCGTGACTGGTTTTCCTAAGTCCAAGCGTGGAAATGATGCTATCTTCGTTGTCATTGACAAGCTTACTGAAGTGGCTCATTTCCTTCCTATCAAAGAATCTATCACAGCAGCTCAGCTGGCAGAGCTATACACCTCCAGAATTGTCTCCTTGCACGGCATTCCACAATTGATCTCTTCAGATCATGGAAGCATTTTCACTTCTAAATTCTGGGACTCCTTCCAGAAGGCCATGGGCACCAACATTCGTTTCAGCACAGTTTTCCATCCTCAAACAAGTGGCCAAGTCGAGCGAGTCAATCAAATCCTCGAAGACATGCTCAGGGCTTGTGTCATTTCCTTTGGCATGAAGTGGGAAGATTGTCTTCCATATGCCGAGTTCTCCTACAACAACAGCTTCCAAGCGAGTTCGGGCAAGGCCCCATTCGAAATTCTCTATGGAGAAAGTGTTGTACTCCTCTCAATTGGTCCGAGACAGGTGAACGCCAACTTCTTGGCAACAACTTGATCACAGAAGCCAAAGAAATGTGCAAAGTCATTCATGAGAATCTCAAGGCCGCGTAATCGCGCCAGAAGAGTTACTATGATAGCAAGCACCATGACTTGGCTTTTGAAATCGGAGACCATGTCTACCTCCGCGTCTCTCCAATGAAAGGCACTCGTCGCTTCGGTATCAAAGGGAAGCTTGCCCCTAGATACGTGGGTCCTTTCAAGATCATTGGAAAAAGAGGCGACCTCTCCTATCAACTCGAGCTTCCGTCCAATTTTGCAAACGTGCACGATGTGTTTCACGTGTCACAGATTCGCAAGTGCTTCAAGACTCCTGAGCGCACTATCAACTTTGAAGAAATTGACCTCCAAGAAGATCTATCTTATCATGAGCACCCCGTTGCTATTCTTGAAGAAACCGAGCGCAAGACTCACAACAAGTCAATCAAATTCCTAAAAGTGAAGTGGTCACACCATTCCGACCGAGAAGCCACCTGGGAGCGCGAGGATCACCTCCGTTCCGTATATCCGGAGTTCTTTCAGTCCTAGATCTCGGGACGAGATCCTCTTGTAGTGGTGGAGTGTTGTAACACCCCGGATGTAGCTTTCGATATTTGTAACTCCAACTCTTGCCATTTTCGGCCATGTGCTA
Organism: Triticum dicoccoides; assembly: GCF_002162155.2. NCBI lineage: Eukaryota > Viridiplantae > Streptophyta > Magnoliopsida > Poales > Poaceae > Triticum > Triticum dicoccoides. The sequence continues at coordinate 479,527,957 of NC_041385.1, forward strand.
TGATATTCCCTCCGTGGTTGGGTTTTTGTTTTTCGTTTTGCATTTTGTTCATGTCATACATCTCATATCATGTCATCATGTGCATCTCTTTTGCATACGTGTTCGTCTCATGCATCAGAGCATTTTCCCAGTTGTCCGTTTTGCATTCTGACACTCCCACATGCACCGACGCTCCCCTCTTGTCTCTTTTCGTGTGCGGGTGTTAAACGTTCTCGTAATGGACCGAGGCTTTCCAAGTGGCCTTGGTACACCACCGGTAGACCACCGGTCAAGTTTCGAGTCATTTGGAGCTCGTTTGATACTCCAACGGTTAACCGGGTAACCGCATAGGCCTCTTTTGGGTTGCAGCCCAACACCCCTCCAAAACAGCCCAATAACCCATCCAAGACACTTCCATGCTCTCCGCCGTCGGATCACGATTGTGTGGGCGAAAACCGCACTCCATTTGGAGCCTCCTAGCTCCCTCTACCTATAAAAACACCCCTCCTCCCGAAATTTCGGGTCATTCCACCCCTAACCCTAGCCCCGCTCCTCTCCGCGCCGCCGGACACGTCCGGTCCGGCCGGACAACGTCCGCCGCCCCTGCCCCGGCGCCCGCGCCGCCGCCAAGCTCTGCCGCCGGCGCGCCTCCCGCCTCCACCCGCCGCCCGCGTCGGATCCGGGCCGGCGCCGCTCGGATCCGATCGGGACTCTCCTCCCCGGCCCTCCTTCCTCCTCTCCGGCGCCTCTCCGGCGAGCCGCGCCACCGCCTCGGGTCGCGTGCCGACGAACCCTAGGTTGACCCGATTTTCCTCTTAAGTATTTTTTTTCGTTCTGTAGATATTTTGTTGCATATTCATCGCATCATAACTTTGCACCCGTGGCTCCGTTTTGGGCGTGTAGCATACCGAATTGTTCGCCTCGATGAGTACATCATTTCATCTCACTGCATCATTTTCATTTGAGCTCATCTGGATGCCCGAAATGCTGTTGGAAGAGGGCTATGTGATGTTAGTTTCAGTTTCTTATCAGAACATGCACTTTTGTTATTTTTGCCATGATTGATGTGTGCATCTTATGAACTTGAGCCCTACATGTGTTTTAAAGTATGCCATGCCATATTTACAGGGGTGTATGCCATGTATTTTTTGTGATCTCTGTGGTAACTAGAACAAGCATGCAAACTAGGGATCATAATGTTGCTGATTTCAGGGACTTAGTAATTTCACTGTCATGTTCTGCTGTTATTTTTATGCCATGTAAACCTGATGCTACGGAGAGATCCATGCATATTTTGAGATACTTAAGTAAGGATGTTTGGAACATATGGTTATGCTCTATCCATTAATGCCCCTTTTTGCAATTATGGAGTAGTCTAGCATGTCATTTTCGTGCTCTACTTTTGCTTCAAAATGTTTCCTGGCAGATTGTTTACATGATATTCAATTTTTACAAGGTTGTTGTAGTTGATCCGTGTATGCTATATTGTTGTTCTTGCCATGTCTAGCTTCTATGCCATGTCTTCTTGATGGATGTATGCTTAGTTTATCATGAAATGCTCTGTAGTGAGTGCGTCAAGCTCACGAACATGCCTACTTGTTATCTGTTTTTGCCATGTCCAGTTTTCTGCTAAGTCTGAGATCTGTAATGAAACTTGCTATATTTACATGGGTGCCATCATTTCTTATGATCCTTTTTGGCTTATGGTCAGTAAGGGACTTTTGATATATGCTTTGAGTAGATTCCTTCCATGTCTTGTTTTGCTATTATAAGTTCGTGTAGCTTGTCAATAACTTGCTCTGAACATTGCTTCGTGATGCTGTTTATGCCATGCCCAACCTGATATTTTTTGCACTTTCACCATGCTTGTTTGAACCTGTTATGATGTGATTTAGCCGTAGCTCAGTGTTCCTCTTTTGTTAAGAATCTCCTATAGATCACTGCCATATGCTTTGTTTGTATGTTGGGGTGCTGTAGCATAGTTTCTTGTTGCATGCTAAGTAGCATCGTGCTGTTAATCGCAGATTTGTGCCATTATTGTTTTGCTTGCCATTTGCAAACCGTGCATCCGTTTCCGGTGATCTTCATATCGATTTCAACCGAAATCATCTCATCTTTCCAGCGGCATACTTGGTTTGCCAAGTTGATTCCTTGTTCATCATTTTCCTTCCGGAGCACACATATGCATTGCATATCACATCTCGCATATCATGTCATGTATTGCATCATATTGCTTGTGCATTGCTCCATGTTTGATTGTGGTTCCATTGCTTGTGTTCTTGCTTTGGGTAGAGCCGGGAGACGAGTACGTGAACGAGGAACCTGTTGAGAATGCCTACGAGGATCAAGCCTTCGACAAATCTGAAAACCTTGCAGGCAAGATGACCATACCTTTGATATCACTTCTATCTTTGCTTAGCTAGTTCCTCGCTCTATCGTTATGTTAGCTGCACCTGCCATTGTTTATCATGCCTCCCATATTGCCATGTCAAGCCTCTAACCATCCTTTCCTAGCAAACCGTTGTTTGGCCATGTCACCGCTTTTGCTCAACCCCTCTTATAGCGTTGCTAGTTGCAGGTGAAGATGAAGTTTGTTCCTTGTTGGAACATGGATATTTTGGGATATCACAATATCTCTTGTTTAATTAATGCACCTTATATACTTGGTAAAGGGTGGAAGGCTCGGCCTTATGTCTGGTGTTTTGTTCCACTCTTGCCACCCTAGCTTCCGTCATACCGGTGTTATGTTCCTTGATTTTGCGTTCCTTACGCGGTTGGGTGATTTATGGGACCCCCTTGACAGTTCGCTTTGAATAAAACTCCTCCAGCAAGGCCCAACCTTGGTTTTACCATTTGCCACCTAAGCCTTTTTCCCTTGGGTTTTCGCGAGCCCGAGGGTCATCTTTATTTACCCCCCCCCCCCGGGCTAGTGCTCCTCCGAGTGTTGGTCCAAACTAGAGCACCGTGCGGGACCGTCCCTTAGAAACTTGGGTTACGTTGGTACCTGTACGCTTCGCTTATCCGGTGTGCCCTGAGAACGAGATATGTGCAGCTCCTATCGGGATTTGTCGGCACAGTCGGGTGGTCTTGATGTTCTTGTTTTACCATTATCGAAATGTCATGCGAACCGGGATTCCGAGACTGATCGGGTCTTCCCGGGAGAAGGTATATCCTTCGTTGAACGTGAGAGCTTATGATGGGCTAAGTTGGTACATCCCTGCAGGGTATATTATCTTTCGAAAACCGTGCCCGCAGTTATGAGGCAGATGGGAATTTGTTAATGTCCGGTTGTAGATAACTTGACACTTGACTTCATTAAAATGCATCAACCGTGTGTGTAGCCGTGATGGTCTCTTCTCGGCGGAGTCCGGGAAGTGAACATGGTTTGGGTTATGTTTGACGTAAGTAGTTTCAGGATCACTTCTAGATCGCTTCAAGCTTCTTGACCGATGCATTGCTTCTCTTCTCCCTCTCACTTGCGTATGTTAGCCACCATATATGCTGAGTGCTTGCTGCAGCTCTACCATATTACCACCCCTTTCCTACCTACAAGCTTAAATAGTCTTGATCTCGTGGGTGTGAGATTGCTGAGTCCCCGTGGCTCACAGATTCTACCAAAACAGTTGCAGGTGACAACGATGCCAGTGCAGATGACGCAACCGAGCTCAAGTGGGAGTTCAACGAGGAACGTGGTCGTTACTATGTTTCGTTTCCAGACGATCAGTAGTGGAGCCCAGTTGGGACGATCGGGGATCTGTGTAGCATTTGGGGTAGTCTTCTTTTATTTTGGTTCCGTAGTCGGACCTTGAGTGTAACCTGGATGATGGATGTTTATTTATGTATTGTGTGAAGTGGCGACTGTAAGCCAACTATGTATCTCTTTCCCTTATGTATTACATGGGTTGTGTGAAGATTACCTCACTTGCGACATTGCTTTCAATGCGGTTATGCCTCTAAGTCGTGCTTCGACACGTGGGAGATATAGCCGCATCGAGGGCGTTACATCCACGTTGATGGAGACTTCAACCCACGAAGGGTAACGGCTGCGCGTGTCCACGGAGGGCTCCACCCATGAAGGGTCCACGAAGAAGCAACCTTGTCTATCCCACAACGGCCGTCGCGCACGAAGGACTTGCTTCACTAGCGGTAGATCTTCACGAAGTAGGCGATCTCCTTGCCCTTACAAACTCCTTAGTTCAACTCCACAATCTTGTCGGAGGCTCCCAAGTGACACCTAGCCAATCTAGGAGACACCACTCTTCAAGAAGTAACAAATGGTGCGTTGATGATGAACTCCTTGCTCTTGTGCTTCAAATGATAGTCTCCCCAACACTCAACTCTGTCTCATAGGTTTTGGATCTGGTGGAAAGAAGATTTGAGTGGAAAGCAACTTGGGGAAGGCTAGAGATCAAGATTCATATGGTAGGAATGGAATATCTTGCCTCAACACATGAGTAGGTAGTTCTCTCTCAGAAAATGTATGCTGGAAGTGTAGGTTCGTTCTGATGGCTCTCTCCAATGAAGAGAAGGTGGAGGCGTATATATAGCCTCCACACAAAATCTAACCGTTACACACAATCTACCAAACTCAGTGGGACCGAATCATTAAACTCGGTCAGACCGATTCAGCAAATAATGTGACCGTTAGGGTTTTCGGTGGGACCGAAATGCAACTCGATGAGACCGATATTGTTAGGGTTAGGGCATAACGTAATCTCGGTAGGACCGATTACACAAACTCGGTGAGACCGATTTGGTAATAAGCTTTCCAGAGAGTTGGTCAGGCAAAATCGGTGGGACCGATTACTCAAACTCGGTGGGACCGATTTTGGTAATAAGTTATCCAGAGAGTTTGCATTGTAATCTCGGTAGTACCGATTACTCAAACTCGGTGAGACCGACATATAGAGAGATTACAATCCCATCTCGGTGAGACCGAGATCCCTATCGGTAAGACCGATTTGCTTAGGGTTTGTGGTAGTGGCTATGACTTTTGGAATCGGTGGCGCCGGATAGGAAGAATCGGTGTGACCGATTTTGGCTTTGGGTTTAGGTCATTTGTGGATGTGGGAAAGTAGCTGAGGGTTTTGGAGCATATCACAAAGCACATGAAGCAAGAGGCTCATTAAGCAACACCTCATCCCTCCTTGATAGTATTGGCTTTTCCTATAGACTCAATGTGATCTTGGACCACTAAAAATGTAAAATGAAGAGTCTTGAGCTTGAAGCTTGAGCCAATCCTTTGTCCTTAGCATCTTGAAGGAGTTCCCACGTCCTTTAGTCCATGCCACTCCATTGTTGAACTTATCTGAAATATACTAGATAAAAGTGTTAGTCCAACAAGAGATATGTTGACATTAGTTACCAAAACCACCTAGGGAGCACTTGTGCTTTCAGACGTCGGCCAACATCAAATACCTTGCCGTGTGTATGCGAAATTCAGATAGCAGCAACAATATCAAAATTCGGCTAGCAGTAGGAGAGCAGTGGTGCAGCACCACATCATCGCTATCTCTCTCGTTCTCCTTTTCACACCCGGTCGAGCCCGTTCCTTTCTTATATGCCTCCACTTTCTCCCCGACGACCCCACCGGTGATGATCCCGCCACCCCTGCTTCTTTCCCATCACCGATTACCACAGCTATCATATGGTGCCGGCAGCACACATCGTTGCTGCAGAGCGTCACCCGGCGGGCACTGAGTGGCTAATGACAGCAATGTGCTACAATATATTTATGCTAGTTACCTGCACAAGTTTGAGACCTTTTAAAGTACAATCACCTTAGTACTATAATTTAAGCAGGATTAAAGGATGAGTATAAGAAATCATAGCTGGATCAGTGATAGTACAAGAATCACAAAAACAAGTCTACATGGATGAAAATTGTGATATAAGTAGCTTACCATGTTCCCGAGGCCCAACATTATGTTGTCATCAGAAGTGCTTCTTGGGACAATCCTCGAGGCCAACAAATTCATAGGGACAATATGCCTCACTTAAAGATCTATCTTCTTACTCCCTCTATTTTGAATTACTTGTCACAGGTATGGATGTATCTAGATGTATTTTAGTTTTAGATACATCCATTTCTGCGACAAGTAATTTGGAACGGAGGGAGTATTTATCAGCTGCAACCCAGGCAAGATGAACTCGTTTGCTATTGTGACCCTAACATTTTGTCTGAAACATATATCTATCAAGAAGACCCAAAAAATGTAGAAAAATAGGTGGATGAGAAGCAACACACACATCTTTCCATTGGGCATCCTCACATGACTAACAGTTAATATGCATATCAGAATGTAGAACTCCCAAAAGTGCATTACTTAGAAATCACAACACTCCTCAAAAAAAAAATATCACAACACGTTACATCATCTATTGTTTGTATAAACTCCCAAAACTTAGATGCATGTATAACCAGGCCAAAAATACAAATACCATGCATGGTTGCCCGGAACTCACCATGCCCACGTTAGTACTCCTGGCTGTCTCATGCATTCTACTGCTGCTAGTGCGTAGCATAACGCGAACCAGAAAACCTACCGCGTACCGCCTCCTATCGTCCCCGCAGGGTCTCCCGATCATTGGCAACCTCCACCAGCTCGCCGCGCTCCCGCACCACGCCCCGCAGACATTCGCCGCGGCACACGGGCCCGTCATGCTGCTCCGCCTGTGCCATGTGCTCACCCTGGTCGTTTCGTCCGCGAACGCGACGCGCGAGGTGCTGCAGCTGTAGGACCACGCCTTCGCCAACCGGCCAGCGCTCGCAATCCCACGGCGGCTCCTCTACGGCTACACGGACATCGCCTTCGCTCCCCACAGCACCTACCGGCGTGGCATGTGCAAGATCGTCGTGCCCCACCTGCTGAGCCCGCTAGGGTGCGCGCCTACCGCGGCGTGCGCGAGGAGGAGGTGGCCGAGCATGTACGGAAGGTGGAGCAGCAGGCACATGAATACGGCGACGTGGTGCGGCTAAGCGATCTCCTGAGCGGCTTCGCCAAGGATGTGAATGGGCGGATCGTGCTTGGGGTGCGCACCTCGGGCAGGGCCGGGTGGCGCGCCAAGGTGGACGCGCTGCTCGGGTAGTTCCACATCGGCGACAACTTCCCATCGCTGGCGTGGGTTGCCGCTGTGGTCGGGAGGGACGCCAAGGTTAGCAGGGCATTCAAGGGGATTGATCATGGAGATCCTGGAGCCCCGGCCACCCCGCTCCCCTCCGCAAAGATCCGCTGCCACACGTGTTGTTGCGAGGAGAAGGCAGTGACCAACAACGCCCAATCAAGGGAATCCGGATCTAGCCCAGGCATCTACATGGCCTTCCCCACCATCTTGTAGTCCTGTGTGTGGCATCTCACTGTGGTGGAAGGAGATGGCGCCGGGCGAGGGGATCCCTCCCAAAACGAAGTGAGGGGAGGCATGTGCTGTCCCGACGTGAGGCGACACCACCGACGATAGGATTAGGATGGGCTGGTGATCTCCGTTGGGGTAAGAAGGTTGCGTCGGCCAATCAAGGTGACGGAGAGGCAGCGGTACAGGCCGGTGACGTAGAGGGATGACGGCAATCTGGCATGTGGCAGGGAATCCGGGGCGCCATTATGGGTGGAGGCATGCCGCAACGGCCATGGAGGAACCCTAACGGTGCTAGCATGGTGATTCTTGTGGGAGAAAGACGAGTGTTTGTTTCTGTTTCGTTGGCCGATTTTTTCCTCTTTCGCTGTTATTTCCGGTTGGGTGGGTTTTAAGAGGGATAGAAAAATCGGTGGGAGGGGAGGCGAACGAAAAAAGGAGGGGGCAAGCGGACGGACGAACGAACAACGTACGGACTGGGCAATTAGGAGTAGAGATGCTCTACAGGTATCTGCGAAGGTGTTTGTTGGGTTGACATAGACCAAGATTAGAATTTGTCACTAAGTATCAGAGAGGTATCTCTGGGCCCTCTCGGTAATGCACATCATAAGAAGCCATGCAAGCAAAGTGACTAATGAGTTAGTTGCAGCATGATGCATTAGTAAACGAGTCAATAGACTTGCCGGTAACGAGATTGAACTAGGTATGAAGATATCGATGATCGAATCTCGGGCAAGTAACATACCAATGACAAAGGGAATAACGTATGTTGTCATAACGGTTCGACCAATAAAGATCTTCATAGAATATGTGGGAGCCAATATGAGCATCAGGGTTCCGCTATTGGTTATTAATCGGAGAGGTGTCTCGGTCATGTCTACATAGTTCTCAAACTCGTAGGGTCCGCACGCTTAACATTCGATGACGATTTTGTATTATATGAGTTATGTGATTTGGTGATCGAATGTTGTTCGGATTCATGGATGAGATCACGGACATGACAAGGAGTCTCAAAATGGTCAAGAGGTAAAGGTTGATATATAGGACGATCGTATTCGGACACCGGAAGTGTTCTAGAGGGCACCGGGTACATATCGGGTCACCGGAAGGGGTTTCGGGCAACCCCCGACAAAGATATGGGCCTAATGGGCCAAGAGGGGTAACACAGCAGCAAGCAGGGTCTGCTGCACCCCCATATGGGCTGCACCTGAGGGGAAGGAAAGAGGGGAAGCGAGAAAGGAAGGGGAGGAAATCGGCCTCCCCCTTCCTTCCCTCCTCCCTCCTCCTTCCTTTCGCCTACAGAAAATATGGTAAGGGGGGGAGAATTCGACTAGGCACCCAAGTAGGATTCATCCTACTTGGGGCACCCAAGGCTGGTCCCCTCCCCCTCCCACCTATATATACGTGGGGAGGGGGCGCCTAGAAGACACACCAATAATTGTTAGCCGTGTGCGGTGCCCCCTCCATAGATTACACCCTCGGTCATATCTTCGTAGTGCTTAGGCGAAGCCCTACGCAGATCACTTCACCATCACCATCACCACACCGTCGTGCTGATGGAACTCATCTACTTCCTCGACACTCTACTGGATCAAGAGTTTTAGGGACGTCTTCGAGATGAACGTGTGTGGAACTCGGAGGTGTCGTACATTCGGTACTTGATCGGTCGGAACGAGAAGACTTCGACTACATCAACCGCATTGTCAAACGCTTCCGCTTTCGGTCTACGAGGGTACGTAGACACACTCTCCCCTCTCATTGCTATGCATCTCCTAGATAGATCTTGCGTGATCATAGGATTTTTTTTGAAATTACATGCTACGTTCCCAAATAGTGGAATCCGAGCCAGGTCTATGCGTAGATGATATGCATGGGTAGAACACAAAGAGTTGTGGGCGGTGATCGTCATACTGCTTACCACCAATGTCTTACTTTGATTCGGCTGTATTGTTGGATGAAGCGGCCCAGAGCAACCTTACATGACCACGTTCATGAGACCGGTTCCACCGACAAACATGCAACTGGTTTTGCATAAAGGTGGCTGGCGGGTGTCTGTTTCTCCTACTTTAGTTGAATCAAATTTGACTGCGGATGGTCCTTGTTGAAGGTTAAAATAGCAAACTTGATAAATCACCGTTGTGGTTTTTGTGCCATAGGTAAGAACGGTTCTTACTAGAAGCCCATAGCAACCATGTAAAAATTGCAACAACAAAGTAGAGGACGTCTAACTTGTTTTTGCAGGGCATGTTGTGATGTGATATGGTCAAGACATTATGTGATGTACGTTATTGTATGAGATGATCATGTTTGTAAAAGTTATCGGCAACCGGCAGGAGCCTTATGGTTGTCTCTTTATTGTATGAAATGCAAATGCCATGTAATTTGATTTACTTTATCACTAAGCGGCAGCGATAGTTGTAGAAGCAGCGAACGGCCTGTAGCCTAGTGGTTGCAGCGACCTTAGTAGCATCCCAGGTCCTGGGTTCGACTCCCGGTGGGAGCGGATTTAAACAAGCCTGGGAAAAAATTTCTGGAATAAATAGGGCTGTGGGGCTGTTGCTCCACAGTAAAAAGTCAGAAAAAAAGTTGTAGAAGCAATAGTTGGCGAGATGACCACGGCGCAACGATGGAGATCAAGGTGTCGAGCCGGTGACGATGGAGATCATGATGATGCTTTGGAGATGGAGATGAATAGCACGAGATGATGATGGGCATATCATGTCACATATTTTGATTGCATGTGATGTTTATCTTTATGCATCTTATTTTGCTTAGTACGACGGTAGCATTATAAGATGATCCCTTAACTAAAATTTCAAGGTATAAGTGTTCTCCCTAGTATGCACCATTGCGACAGTTCTTCGTGCTGAGACACCACGTGATGATCGGGTGTGATGGGCACTACATTCACATACAACGGGTGCAAGACAGTTTTGCACGTGCGAAATACTCGGGTTAAACTTGATGAGCCTAGCATGTATAGACAGGTCCTTGGAACACTGGAGACCGAAAGGTCAAACATGATTATATAGTAGATATGATCAACATAGAGATGTTCACCATTGATGACTACTCCATCTCACGTGATGATCGGACATGGCTTAGTTGATTTGGATCACGTATCATTTAGATGACTTGAGGGATGTCTATCTAAGTGGGAGTTCTTAAGTAATTTATTAATTGAACTTTTATTTATCATGAACTTAGTCCTGATAGTATTTGCAAATGATGTTATAGATCAATATCTCGCGTTGTAGCTCCCCTATGTTTTTTGGTATGTTCCTAGAGAAAATTAAGTTGAAAGATGATAGTAGCAATGATGCGGACTAGGTCCATGATTTGAGGATTATCCTCATTGCTACACAAAAGAATTATGTCCTTAATGCACCGCTAGGTGTCAGACCTATTGCATGAGCAGATGCAGACGTTATGAATGTTTGGCAAGCTCGATATGATGACTACCTGATAGTTTAGTGCACCATGCTTTATGGCTTAGGACCGGGACTTCAAAACCGTTTTGAACGCCACAGAGCGCATATGAGATGTTCCAAGAGCTGAAATTGGTATTTGTCGAGAGGTATGAGACCTTTGACAAGTATTTTGCCTACAAGATGGAGGAGAATAGCTCAACAAGTGAGCATGTGCTCAGAATGTCTGGGTACTACAATTGCTTGAATCAAGTGGGAGTTAATCTTCCAGATAAGATAGTGATTGACAGAGTGCTCTAGTGACTATCACCTAGCTACTAGAACTTCATGATGAACTATAATATGCAAGGGATGACAAAAATGATTCCCGAGCTTTTCGCGATGCTGAAATTGGCAAAGGTAGAAATCAACAAAGAGCATCAAGTGTTGATGGTTAACAAGACCACTAGTTTCAAGAAAGAGCGCAAGGGAAAGAAAGGGAACTTAAAGAAGAATGTCAAGAAAGTTGTCACTCCCGTGAATAATCCCAAAGCTGGACCTAAGCCTGAAACTGAGTGCTTCTACTGCAAAGGAAATGGTCACTGGAAGCGGAACTACCCCAAATATTTGGCGGATAAGAAGGATGGAAAAGTGAACAAAGGTATATTTGACATACATGTTATTGATGTGTACCTTACTAGTGCTCGTAGTAGCCCCTGGGTATTTCATACATGTTCGGTAGCTAAGGTTAGTAACTCGAAACAGGAGTTGCAGAATAAATGGAGACTAGTTGAGGGTGAAGTGACGATGTGTGTTGGAAGTGGTTCCAAGAATGATATGATCATCATCGCACACTCCCTATACTTTCGAGATTAGTATTGAACCTAAATAAATGTTATTTGGTGTTTGTGTTGAGCATGAACAAGATAGGATCGTGTTTATTTCAATACGGTTATTCATTTAAGATAGAGAATAATTATTGTTCTGTTTACATGAATAAAACCTTCTATGGTCATACACCCAATGTGGATGGTTTATTGAATCTCGATCATAGTGATACACATATTCATAATATTGATGCCAAAAGATACATAGTTGATTATGATAGTGCAACATACTTGTGGAACTGCCGTTTAGGTCATATTGGTGTAACGCGCATGAAGAAACTCCATGCAGATGAGCTTTTGGAATCACTTGATTATGAATCATTTGATACTTGCGAACCATGCCTCATGGGCGAGATGACTAAAACTCCATTCTCTGAAACAATGGAGCGAGCCAATGACTTACTGGAAATAATACATACCGATGTATGCGGTCAGATGGGTGTTGAGGCACGTGAAGGGTATCGTTATTTTTCTAACCTTCACGGATGATTTAAGAAGATATGGGTATATCTACTTAATAAAACACAAGTCTCAAACATTTGAAAAGTTCAAAGAATTTTAGAGTGAAGTGGAGAATCATCGTAACAAGAAAATAAAGTTTCCATGATCTGATCACGGAGGCGATGTAGCGACCAGACCTCAAACAGTCTGATCTCTGTGCTCAGTGTCATCCCTGGATCAGTAATGCTAACACCACACAGTACTTGGAGGATTTATAACAGAGTAGCAATCACACACTTATTACATCGAATGTCTCAAAGAGAACTTATTGAAATAAATATGGCTTAAGGCCATCTAAAACGATAACAGCGGAAGGCTTGGAAGATAAGCGAGTCCATCAACTCCAACGGCATCACTGAGTATAGAACCACGACCTAAAAGCACCTTACTCGTCGTCTGAAAAGTCTGCAACATGAAACGTTGCAGCCCGAAAACGGTTCAGCACATGGAATATGCTGGCAATGTAACACATAGAGAATAACAATGGAGATAGGCTATACTACATGCATATTTGGCTGGTGGTAAAGCTCTATGGTTACAGTTTTTGCATAAAGCCAATTTTTCCCTACTGCAAAGGAATAAATTCATTTAACTATCATGGTGGTTGTTAAACATTGAGAATGGTTGACAGCATTCTCAATCCCAATTAAAAAGTACTCATTAAATCCCAACAGTATTAATTAAAGTAACATGATGAGATTCACATGATAATCAAGTACTAGATACTCAAGATGTCCATAACCGGGGACACGGCTAACCATGATTAGTTCATACACTCTGCAGAGGTTTGCGCACTTTTCCCACAAGACTCGATCGCCTCCGTTTGATTCCTCGCACTACATGATGTTTGAGAAACGGATGACCGAGACATAGTCTTTCGGAAGCACTAGCACCTTACATGTGGGTAGACCGGTACACCTACATTCCCCTACATCTGCTAGTCTACCCGTAAGAGTTCGCACAACTTAGTCAACTATGCCAGAGCCCATAATGGCTTGTGGCTGCACACGTAAGTTTCTAGTTTGAATAATCTCACGATCCCTTTGAGCCTGGGTGGCGGTCCGAAGAAATACAGGCAAGTCCTGCTAGAAAACAGGTGCCTCAATCCACCCAGATGTGTATTCAAGTTGCCACCTTAAATAAACCATTAATTTAACACTCTCACACCTGTCATGGATATTCACTCACCCAATCCACGTCTACTAGCATAGCATGGCATAATAAGCAAACGTAGAAGTAACTCCCAAAGGTTTGATAATAAAACAGGTAATAGGTACTACCTCAATCTACTTCCCATCCCACAATTTAATTAGACCCTAATCATGCAATGTTTGAGTATAGATCTAATGCATAAAAACTGGGTAGTAGAAAGGTATGATCAAGTGTTACTTGCCTTGCTGATGATCCGCGAAACATAGAGACTCGAAGTAACAGGCGGCGCACTCCGGGTATTCTATCGCAGACAAACAAACAAGCATACAATAAGTACTCATCTAATGCATAGGTAAACCTCGAACAAAAGATCCAACCAGAAGGTTCAACTTAAGAACTCCGGTTTGCAAAAAGAATCAAATCAAATAAAGCAACGAAAGTCAAACGGCGAAAGAAAACAGCTTCGTTTTACTAATCTGGATCTAAGTCAAATATTACAGAAGCAAAAACTTGTTAAGTAGATTATTCGAAAGAGGGTTTCGAGACGAAACTCCAGGCGCTTGAATCGGCTGATTCCGATAAACGAGCGAAAAGTTATACTAAAACGAAAATCGGATCAGAAATCGCGATCAGAAAATAACCGCGGAAAATCCGACGAAAAAGAAAAACGGCGAACGGATTAACGAACGAATGTTCGTTAATTAAACAAATCTGACGAAAGCGTTCGTTAAAACGAACTAACGGACGAACATCTGCTAATTAACCTAAACCGGAAAAAAACCGAAAACTAAAATAAAAACGAATCTAAAAAAACCGAAAAAAAAATTGTAAAGAAAACCGCCCGGTTTTAAGAAAACCGGCGGCACGCGGTTCGAGGCGGCGGAGAACCTCGGCGGCGGCGGCAATGAAGTCCGGCGGGGCTCCGGCGGGTCCGATGTCGGCGGCGGCGGCGCTGGCAGCGGCG
>NC_041385.1:479542738-479559320 GCF_002162155.2 Triticum dicoccoides
CGGCGGCGGATCTGGCGGCGGCGGCGGAATCGGGCTAGGGTTAGGGTTTCGGCGGCGGGGTGGGCCGGCGGCGGGGCGATCTGGGCCGGGGGCGCGCGGGCTGGGGCGGCTGGCGGTGGGGTCCCGGCGCTATTTATATAGCGCCCCCGAGCGGAGTCCCGCTCGGGTACGGCCCGGAGTCAGTGCGCGTTTTTTTAAATAATTACGCTCGGTAGAAAAATAAAAAGAAAAACTAAACGGACTCCAAAAATCCCGAAATAAATTTTCCCCGGTTTCTAAAATCAAGCCGGACTAGATGAACATTTATTTGGGGCTTAAATGCAATTTTGAAAAACGCGCATTTTTCCTAAATTCAAATAAAAAGCGAAAAACTCCAAAATAAATCTTATTTGATTTTTTATTAAATCTTCCTGATTTCTTTATTTTGGGAAAGTCATTTTATTCCCTCTGAATTTTTGGTAGTAGAAATAATTGAAGATAAAATAAATAAAATTAATGATCCTATTTTCAAAAGTTGAGAAATACTCAAATAAGAAAATAACGAAATCCCCAACTCTCTACGTGGGTCCTTGAGTTGCGTAGAATTTCTAGGATCGAGCCAACAATGCAACAAAATATGATATGCAATGATGATCTATGTATAACATTCCAAATTGAAAATTTGGGATGTTACAAACTTACCCCCTTTAAGATGAATCTCGCCCTCGAGATTCGGGTTGGCTAGCAAATAGGTGAGGGTGGTCCTTGAGCAGATCTTCCTCTCGCTCCCAGGTGGCTTCCTCCTCGATGTGGTGGCTCCACTGAACTTTGCAAAACTTGATAACCTTGCTGCGGGTAACTCTGCTGGCATAATCCAAAATCTTAACAGGTTTCTCTTCATAGGTCAGATCTTCTTTCAACTGAATCGTTTCCAAAGGCACCGTATCTCTCAGTGGTATATCAACCATCTCTGCGTGACACTTCTTCAACTGTGAAACATGGAACACATCGTGAACTCCTGACAATCCCTCAGGTAATTCCAACTTGTATGCTACTTCCCCCATGCATTCCAAAACCTTGTATGGCCCCACAAAACGTGGCGCTAACTTTCCTTTTACTCCAAAACGCTTAACTCCCCGAAGTGGAGATACTCGAAGATAAACTCTGTCTCCGACTTCGTATTCTGTCTCCTTGCGTTTCGAATCTGCATAGCTCTTCTGCCTTGACTGAGCTACCTTGAGCCTGTCGCGAATCAACTTTACTTTATGTTCAGACTCCTTAATCAAATCTGGTCCAAACAACTGGCGGTCTCCAGCCTCATCCCACAACAACAGGGTTCTGCACCTCCTTCCGTACAAGGCTTCGAAAGGGGCCATCTTCAAGCTAGATTGATAACTATTGTTGTAAGAAAACTCCGCGTATGGCAAGTTGTCATCCCAACTTGATCCATAATCCAACACACAAGCTCTAAGCATATCCTCCAAAATCTGATTGACTCTCTCGGTCTGTCCATCTGTCCGTGGGTGGAAAGCTGTGCTAAACTCCAGCCTGGTTCCCAATGTTTCGTGCAACTTCTTCCAGAACTTCGAGGTGAATTGGGTTCCTCTATCTGATACGATACTCCTCGGAACTCCATGCAAACATACAATCCTCGTCATGTATATCTTAGCCAATTTGGCACTGCTGTAGGTAGTCTTTACTGGGATGAAATGAGCTACCTTCGTCAAACGATTGACTACAACCCAAATCGAGTCATAGCCTGAACGAGTCCTGGGCAATCCCGTGATGAAGTCCATGCCTAGTTTGTCCCACTTCCATTCGGGTATAGGCAATGGCTGCAATAATCCAGCTGGCTTCTGATGTTCTGCCTTCACCTCTGACATACATCACAAGCTGCTACATACTCTGCGATATCCTTCTTCATTCCGGTCCACCAGAATGTTTCCTTCAAATCCAAATACATCTTTGTATTTCCGGGGTGGATCGAATATGGTGAGTCATGTGCCTCTTGCAGAATCAACTTCCTGATCTCCGGGTCATTGGGCACATAAACACGGTCCTCAAATCGTAGGGTATCGTACTCATCCTCACGAAATCCCTTAGCCTTTCCCTCGCTCATCCGTTCCTTAATAGTGGCAACTTCCGTATCTGCCTTTTGAGCTTCTCTGATTTTATCCATGAGTGTAGACTGAATCTCCAATGCTGCTACATAGCCTCTCGGAACTATTTCCAAACATAGCTCTCGAAGGTCCTCGGCTAACTCCTAGGGTATCTCTCCCGTCATTAGAGTATTGACATGGCTCTTGCGGCTCAACGCGTCTGCTACAACGTTAGCCTTCCCGGGGTGATAATGCAATCTCATATCATAATCCCTAATAAGTTCCAACCATCTCCTCTGCCTGAGATTTAACTCCTTCTGCGTGAAGATGTACTTCAAACTCTTGTGATTCGTGTACACCTCACAATGATTTCCAATGAGAAAATGTCTCCACGTTTTCAGTGCATGCACTACGGCTGCTAACTCCAAATCATGAGTAGCATAATTCAACTCATGGGGCTTAAGCTTGTTGGAAATATGCCCTAGAGGCAATAATAAAAGTATAATTATATTTCATTGTTCATGATAATTGTCTTTTATTCATGCTATAACTGTATTATCCGGAAATCGTAATACACGTGTGAATACATAGACCACAATATGTCCCTAGTGAGCCTCTAGTTGACTAGCTCGTTGTGATCAACAGATAATCATGGTTTCCTGACTATGGACATTGGATGTCATTGATAACGGGATCACATCATTAGGAGAATGATGTGATGGACAAGACCCAATCCTAAGCATAGCACAAAGATCGTGTAGTTCGTTTGCTAGTGCTTTACCAATGTCAAGTATCTCTTCCTTCGACCATGAGATCGTGTAACTCCCGGATACCGTAGGAGTGCCTTGGGTGTATCAAACGTCATAACATAACTGGGTGACTATAAAGGTGCATTACAGGTATCTCCGAAAGTATCTGTTGGGTTGACACGGATCGAGACTGGGATTTGTCACTTCGTATGACGGAGAGGTATCTCTGGGCCCACTCGGTAATGCATCATCATAATGAGCTCAAGGTGACCAAGGTGTTGGCCACGGGATCATGCATTACGGTACGAGTAAAGTGACTTGCCGGTAACGAGACTGAACAAGGTATTGGGATACCGACGATCGAGTCTCGGGCAAGTAACGTACCGATTGACAAAGGGAATTGTATACAGGGTTTTGATCGAACCCTCGACATAGTGGTTCAACCGATGAAATCATCGAGGAGCATGTGGGAGTCAACATGGTTATCCAGATCCCGCTGTTGGTTATTGCCCGAGAGTCGTCTCGGTCATGTCTGTGTGCCTCGCGAACCCGTAGGGTCTACACACTTAAGGTTCGGTGATGCTAGGGTTGTATGAATATGAGTATGCAGCATACCGAATGTTGTTCGGAGTCCCGAATGAGATCCCGGACGTCACGAGGAGTTTCGGAATGGTCCGGAGGTAAAGAATAATATATAGGAAGTGGTATTTCGGCCATCGGGAAAGTTTCGGGGTCTCCTGGTAATGTACCGGGACCACCGGAAGGGTCCCGGGGGTCCACCGGGTGGGGACACCCATCCCGGAGGGCCCCATGGGCTGAAGTGGGAGGGGAACCAGCCCATAGTGGGCTGGTGCGCCCCCCTAGGCCCACCCCCTGCGCCTAGGGTTGAAACCCTGCCGGAGTTCTGCTGCATCCACCACCACGCCGTCGTGCTGCTGGATCATCATCAACCTCTCCTCCCCCCTTGCTGGATCAAGAAGGAGGAGACGTCTCCCGTCCCGTACGTGTGTTGAACGCGGAGGTGCTGTCTGTTCAGCACTTGGACATCGGTGATCTGAATCACGTCGAGTACGACTCCATCATCACCTTGCAAGCTTCCGCACGTGATCTACAAGTGGTATGTAGATGCAAACTCTCTCCCATGACTCGTTGCTTAGATGAACTCATAGATGGATCTTGGTGAAACCGTAGGAAAAATTTTAATTTTCTGCAACGTTCCCCAACAGTGGTGTCAGAGCTAGGTCTATGCGTAGTTCTCTAATGCACGAGTAGAACACAATTTTGTTGTGGGCGTGGATCTTGTCAACTTACTTGCCTCTACTAGTCTTTTATTGCTTCAACGGTATTGTGGGATGAAGCGGCCCGGACCAACCTTACAGGTACGCTTACGTGAGACCGGTTCCACCGATTGACATGCACTAGTTGCATAAGGTGGTTGGCGGGTGTTTGTCTCTCCCACTTTAGTTGGAGCGGATTCGATGAACAGGGCCCTTATGAAGGGTAAATAGAAGTTGACAAAATCACGTTGTGGTTATTCGTAGGTAAGAAAACATTCTTGCTAGAACCCAATTGCAGCCACGTAAAAGATGCAACAACAATTAGAAGACGTCTAACTTGTTTTTGCAGCGATTGATCATGTGATGTGATATGGCCAGAAATTGTGATGAATGATGAATTGTGATGTATGAGATCATGTTCTTGTAATAGGATTCACGACTTGCATGTCGATGAGTATGACAACCGGCAGGAGACATAGGAGTTGTCTTTAATTTTTGTATGACCTGCGTGTCATTGAAGAACGCCATGTAAACTACTTTACTTTATTGCTAAACGCGTTAGCCATAGAAGTAGAAGTAGTCGTTGGCGTGACAACTTCATGAAGACACGATGATGGAGATCATGATGATGGAGATCATGGTGTCAAGCCGGTGACAAGATGATCATGGAGCCCCGAAGATGGAGATCAAGGGAGCTATATGATATTGGCCATATCATGTCACAACTATATAATTGCATGTGATGTTTATTATGTTTATGCATCTTGTTTACTTAGGACGACGGTAGTAAATAAGATGATCCCTTACAAAAAATTTCAAGAAGTGTTCTCCCCTAACTGTGCACCGTTGCTACAGTTCGTCGCTTCTAAGCACCACGTGATGATCGGGTGTGATGGATTCTTACGTTCACATACAACGGGTGTAAGACAGTTTTACACAGCGAAAACACTTAGGGTTAACTTGATGAGACTAGTACAGACATGGCCTCGGAACACGGATACCGAAAGGTCGAACACGAGTCGTATGGAAGATACGATCAACATGAAGATGTTCACCGACGATGACTAGTCCGTCTCACGTGATGATCGGACACGGGCTAGTCGACTCGGATCGTGTAACACTTAGATGACTAGAGGGATGTCTAATCTAAGTGGGAGTTCATAACTTTATTATCATGAACTTAGTCTAAAACCTTTGCAAATATGTCTTGTAGATCAAATGGCCAACGCTAATGTCAACATGAACTTCAACGCGTTCCTAGAGAAAACCAAGCTGAAAGATGATGGCAGCAACTATACGGACTGGGTCCGGAACCTGAGGATCATCCTCATAGCTGCCAAGAAACAGTATGTCCTAGAAGCACCGTTAGGTGACCCACCTGCTCTCCCAGCACTGCAAGACGATTTGAACGTTTGGCAGACTCGTACTGATGATTACTCCCTCGTTCAGTGCGGCATGCTTTACAGCTTAGAACCGGGGCTCCAAAAGCGTTTTGAGCATCACGGAGCATGTGAGATGTTCGAAGAGCTGAAACTAGTTTTCCAAGCTCATGCCTGGGTCGAGAGATATGATGTCTCCGACAAGTTCTACAGTTGTAAGATGGAGGAAAACAGTTCTGTCAGTGAGCACATCCTGAAGATGTCTGGGTTGCACAACCGTATGACCTAGCTGAACATTAACCTCCCAGATGAGGCGGTCATTGACAGAATCCTCCAGTCGCTCCCACCAAGCTACAAGAGCTTTGTGATGAACTACAACATGCAGGGGATGGTGAAGACCATTCCTGAAGTGTTCTCGATGCTGAAGTCAGCAGAGGCTGAAATCAAGAAAGAACATCAAGTGTTGATGGTCAATAAGACCACTAAGTTCAAGAAGGGCAAGGGTAAGAAGAACTTCAAGAAGGACGGCAAAGATGTTGCCGCGCCTGGTAAGCCAGTTGCCGGGAAGAAGTCAAAGAATGGACCCAAGCCTGAGACTGAGTGTTTTTATTGCAAGGGGAAGGGTCACTGGAAGCGGAACTGCCCCAAATACTTAGCGGATAAGAAGGCCGGCAACACTAAAGGTATATTTGATATACATGTAATTGATGTGTACCTTACCAGTACTCGTAGTAACTCCTGGGTATTTGATACCGGTGTCGTTGCTCATATTTGTAACTCACAGCAGGAGCTGCGGAATAAACGGAGACTGGCAAAGGACGAGGTGACGATGCGCGTCGGGAATGGTTCCAGAGTCGATGTGATCGCCGTCGGCACGCTGCCTCTACATTTACCCATAGGATTAGTTTTGAACCTTAATAATTGTTATTTAGTGCCAAGTTTGAGCATGAACATTGTATCTGGATCTCGTTTAATACGAGATGGCTACTCATTTAAGTCTGAGAATAATGGTTGTTCGATTTATATGAGAGATATGTTTTATGGTCATGTTCTGATGGTCAATGGTTTATTCTTAATGAATCTCGAGCGTAATATTACACATGTTCATAGTGTGGATGCCAAAAGATGTAAAGTTGATAACGATAGTCCCACATACTTGTGGCACTGCCGCCTTGGTCACATTGGTATCAAGCGCATGAAGAAGCTCCATGCTGATGGACTTTTAGAGTCTCTTGATCATGAATCGTTTGACACATGCGAACCATGCCTCATGGGCAAAATGACCAAGACTCCGTTCTCCGGAACAATGGAGCGAGCAACCAACTTGTTGGAAATCATACATACCGATGTGTGCGGTCCAATGAGCGTTGAGGCTCGCGGAGGATATCTTATGTTCTCACTCTCACTGATGACTTAAGTAGATATGGGTATGTCTACTTAATGAAACACAAGTCTGAGACCTTTGAAAAGTTCAAGGAATTTCAGAATGAGGTGGAGAATCATCGTGACAAAAAGATAAAGTTCCTACGATCAGATCGTGGAGGAGAATACTTAAGTCACGAATTTGGTACACACTTAAGGAAATGTGGAATCGTTTCACAACTCACACCGCCTGGAACACCTCAGTGAAACGGTGTGTCCGAACATCGTAATCGCACTCTATTGGATATGGTGCGGTCTTTGATGTCTCTTACCGATTTACCGCTGTCATTTTGGGGATACGCTCTAGAGATAGCTACATTCACTTTAAATAGGGCACCGTCTAAATCCATTGAGACGACACTGTATGAATTATGGTTTGGGAAGAAACCTAAGCTGTCATTTCTAAAAGTTTGGGGATGCGATGCTTATGTCAAGAAACTTCAACCTGAAAAGCTCGAACCCAAGTCAGAAAAATGCGTATTCATAGGATACCCTAAGGAAACTGTCGGGTATACCTTCTACTTAAGATCCGAAGGCAAAATCTTTGTTGCCAAGAATGAATGCTTTCTGGAAAAAGAGTTTCTCTCGAAAGAGGTAAGTGGGAGGAAAGTAGAACTCGATGAAGTACTACCTCTCGAACGGGAAAGTGGTGCAGCTCAGGAAAGTGTTCCTGTGATGCCCACACCAACTGAAGAGGAAACCAATGATGATGATCAAGGTACTTCAGATCAAGTTACTACTGAACTTCATAGGTCCACAAGGACACGTTCCGCACCAGAGTGGTACGGCAACCCTGTCCTGGAAATCATGTTGTTAGACAACGGTGAACCTTCGAACTATGAAGAAGCGATGGCGGGCCCAGATTCCAACAAATGGCTTGAAGCCATGAAATCCGAGATAGAATCCATGTATGAAAACAAAGTATGGACTTTGACAGACTTGCCCAATGATCGGCGAGCGATAGAAAACAAATGGATTTTTAAGAAGAAGACGGACACGGATGGTAATGTTACCATTTATAAGGCTCGACTTGTCGCTAACGGTTATCTACAAGTTCAAGGGATTGACTACGACGAGACATTCTCTCCCGTAGCGAAGCTGAAGTCCGTCCGAATCATGTTAGCAATTGCCGCATACTATGATTATGAGATATGGCAGATGGACGTCAAAACGGCATTCCTTAACGGACATCTTAAGGAAGAGCTGTATATGATGCAGCCGGATGGTTTTGTCGATCCTAAGAACGCTAACAAAGTATGCAAGCTCCAGCGATCCATTTATGGACTGGTGCAAGCATCTCGGAGTTGGAACATTCGCTTTGATGAGATGATCAAAGCGTTTGGGTTTATGCAGACTTATGGAGAAGCCTGCGTTTACAAGAAAGTGAGTGGGATCTCTGTAGCATTTCTCCTATTATATGTAGATGACATACTCTTGATGGGAAATGATATAAAACTTCTGGACAGCATTAAGGCCTACTTGAATAAGTGTTTTTCAATGAAGGACCTTGGAGAAGCTGCTTATATATTAGGCATCAAGATCTATAGAGATAGATCGAGACGCCTCATAGGTCTTTCACAAAGCACATACCTTGATAAGATTTTGAAGAGGTTCAAAATGGATCAGTCCAAGAAAGGGTTCTTGCCTATGTTACAAGGTGTGAGATTGAGCTCAGCTCAGTCACCGACCACGGCAAAAGATAAAGAAGAGATGAGTGTCATCCCCTATGCT
The DNA here is from genome assembly GCF_002162155.2 of Triticum dicoccoides. Lineage (NCBI taxonomy): Eukaryota > Viridiplantae > Streptophyta > Magnoliopsida > Poales > Poaceae > Triticum > Triticum dicoccoides. The sequence continues at coordinate 479,551,375 of NC_041385.1, forward strand.
TCAGCCATAGGATCTATTATGTATGCCATGCTGTGTACCAGACCCGATGTAAACCTTTCCGTAAGTTTGGTAGCAAGATACCAAAGTAATCCGGCAAGGAACACTGGACAGCGGTCAAGAATATCCTGAAGTACCTGAAAAGGACAAAGGACATGTTTCTCGTTTATGGAGGAGACGAAGAGCTCGTCGTAAAGGGTTACGTCGACGCTAGCTTCGACTTAGATCTGGATGACTCTAAGTCTCAAACCGGATACGTGTATATGTTGAATGGTGGAGCAGTAAGCTGGTGCAGCTGCAAGCAGAGCGTCGTGGCGGGATCTACGTGTGAAGCGGAGTACATGGCAGCCTCGGAGGCAGCGCATGAAGCGATTTGGGTGAAGGAGTTCATCACCGACCTAGGAGTCATACCCAATGCGTCGGGGCCGATCAAACTCTTCTGTGACAACACTGGAGCTATTGCCCTTGCCAAGGAGCCCAGGTTTCACAAGAAGACCAGGCACATCAAGCGTCGTTTCAACTCCATCCGTGAAAATGTTCAAGATGGAGACATAGAGATTTGCAAAGTGCACATGGATCTGAATGTCGCAGATCCATTGACTAAACCTCTCTCGCGGGCAAAACATGATCAACACCAGAACTCTATGGGTGTTCGATTCATCACAATGTAACTAGATGGGTGACTCTAGTGCAAGTGGAAGACTGTTGGAAATATGCCCTAGAGGCAATAATAAAAGTATTATTATATTTCGTTGTTCATGATAATTGTCTTTTATTCATGCTATAACTGTATTATCCGGAAATCGTAATACACGTGTGATGACATAGACCACAATATGTCCCTAGTGAGCCTCTAGTTGACTAGCTCGTTGTGATCAACAGATAGTCATGGTTTCCTGGCTATGGACATTGGATGTCATTGATAACGGGATCACATCATTAGGAGAATTATGTGATGGACAAGACCCAATCCTAAGCATAGCACAAAGATCGTGTAGTTCGTTTGCTAGAGCTTTACCAATGTCAAGTATCTCTTCCTTCGACCATGAGATCGTGTAACTCCCGGATACCATAGGAGTGCCTTGGGTGTATTAAACGTCACAACGTAACTGGGTGACTATAAAGGTGCATTACAGGTATCTCCGAAAGTATCTGTTGGGTTGACACGGATCGAGACTGGGATTTGTCACTCCATATGACGGAGAGGTATCTCTGGGCCCACTCGGTAATGCATCATCATAATGAGCTCAAGGTGACCAAGGTGTTGGCCACGGGATCATGCATTACAGTACGAGTAAAGTGACCGGCCGGTAACGAGACTGAACAAGGTATTGGGATACCGACGATCGAGTCTCGGGCAAGTAACGTACCGATTGACAAAGGGAATTGTATACAGGGTTTTGATCGAACCCTTGACATCGTGGTTTAACCGATGAAATCATCGAGGAACATGTGAGAGTCAACATGGGTATCCAGATCCCGCTGTTGGTTATTGCCCGAGAGTCGTCTCGGTCATGTCTGCGTGCCTCCCGAACCCGTAGGGTCTACACACTTAAGGTTCGGTGACGCTAGGGTTGTATGAATATGAGTATGCAGCATACCGAATGTTGTTCGGAGTCCCGGATGAGATCCCGGATGTCACGAGGAGTTTCGGAATGGTCTGGAGGTAAAGAATAATATATAGGAAGTGGTATTTCGGCCATCGAGAAAGTTTCGGGGTCTCCCGGTAATGTACCGGGACCACCGGAAGGGTCCCGGGGGTCCACCGGGTGGGGCCACCCATCCCGGAGGGCCCCATGGGCTGAAGTGGGAGGGGAACCAGCCCATAGTGGGCTGGTGCGTCCCCCTAGGCCCACCCCCTGCGCCTAGGGTTGAAACCCTAGGGGTGGGGGGGCGCCCCACTTGGCTTGGGGGGCACTCCACCCCCTTGGCCGCCGCCCCCCCTTGGAGATTGGATCTCCAGGGGCCGGCGCCCCCCCTGGAGGATTATATAAAGGGGGGAGGGGGGCAGCCACACCCTTGTGCTTGGCGCCTCCCTCCCCCTGCAACACCTCGTCCTCCTCCCGTAGTTGCTTGGCGAAGCCCTGCCGGAGTTCTGCTGCATCTACCACCACGCCGTCGTGCTACTGGATCATCATCAACCTCTCCTTCCCCCTTGCTGGATCAAGAAGGAGGAGACGTCTCCCGTCCCGTACATGTGTTGAACGCGGAGGTGCTGTCCGTTCAGCACTTGGACATCGGTGATCTGAATCACGTCGAGTACGACTCCATCATCACCTTGCAAGCTTCCGCACGTGATCTACAAGTGGTATGTAGATGCAAACTCTCTCCCATGACTCGTTGCTTAGATGAACTCATAGATGGATCTTGGTGAAACCGTAGGAAAATTTTTAATTTTCTGCAACGTTCCCCAACAAAGCTGTCGTGAAGCATACGAAACAACTCTTCCCTCCTACATAAGCACTGCTCCAAGTCCTCTACGTGAAGCGTCGCAATACACTTCATAATCCTTAGTCTGATCTGGCAGAATCAAAACTGGTGAGGTAACCAAACATTTCTTCAATTCTTGGAAACTAGCCTCACACTCCTCAGTCCAAATGAACTTAGTATCCTTCTTCAACAATTCTGTCATAGGATTCGCAATCTTCGAGAAGTTTTCAATGAATCTTCGGTAGTATCCTGCGAGTCCAAGGAAACTCCTGATCTCTCCAACTGTGGTTGGCGCTTCCCAGTTTGTCACAGTGACTACTTTAGTGGGGTCTACTATGATACCTTCTCCGGATATAACATGTCCGAGAAATCCAACTTCCTTCAACCAGAACTCACACTTGCTGAACTTGGCGTATAGCTGATGTTCCCTGAGCTTCTCGAGTACTAATCGCAAGTGCTCCTTGTGTTCCTCTTCATTCTTCGAGTAAACCAAAATATCATCAATGAACACCACGACGAACTTATCCAAAAACTCCATAAACACCTTGTTCATCATGTTCATAAAATAGGCTGGGGCTTTAGTCAGACCAAATGACATAACGGTATACTCATACAGCCCGTACCTGGTGGTAAAAGCCGTCTTCGGTATATCTTGCTCCCGAATCTTCAACTGATGGTACCCTGATCGCAAATCGATCTTGGAAAACACCTTAGCTCCTTGCAACCGATCAAACAGATCATTGATCATTGGCAGTGGGTACTTGTCCTTGATTGTTACTTCATTCAATCCGCGATAATCAACAACCATTCTTAATGATCCATCCTTCTTCTCCACTAGAAGTATTGGCGATCCCCAAGGTGAAGAACTTGGGCGAATAAAACCTTTATCCAACAACTCCTTAATCGGCTTCTTAATTTCCTCCAAATCTTGGGTTGGCATCCTGTACGGTCTCTTTGATATAGGCCCAGTGCGTGGCAGTAGCTCAATTAAGAATTCAATGTCTCTATCCGGTGGCATGCCTGGCAACTCTTCTGGAAATACATCGGGGAAATCCCTTACCACTGGTACTTCTTCCTGCACAACTCCTGATAAGGAATTTACATGTGCTCTCCTCGGCTCATGCCGTGGTACATACTTGATCCTTATCCCTTCTGGTGTTGTAAGCAAAATTGTCTTACTGGCGCAATCAATGTTTCCTCCATACATCGACAGCCAATCCATACCAAGAATTACATCCAATCCTTGGGATTCCAATATAATCAAATCCGTGGGGAAAACATGCCTTCCTATACTCAACGGCACCTGGAAGCATCCTTGACTGACCATAAACTCAGCTCCCGGTGAACTTACTAGCATGGGTGTCTTAAGAGTCTTAGTGGGCGGGCTAAACTTATTCACAAATCCCCTTGATATGTATGAATGCGATGCACCAGTATCGAAAAGAACAACTACAGTAAATGCCTTAACCAAAAACTTACCTATTACTGCGTCTGGCTGAGCTTCAACCTCCTCCACGGTAATGTGGTTCACTTGCCCCCTGTTGAAAGGGTTCGGCTTCTTTCCTGAGCTTCCATTGCCATTTCCATTTCGGGCTTCAGGACAATCATTTGCATAATGCCCCGTCTTGCGGCACTTATAACAGGTGATATGGCTCAGGTCTGCTTTGGATGGTGTTGACGGGGTGGTGCGGCTTTGTCCATTGCTTCCTCCATTCCCGTTTCCATTCTTTGCGCCATTGTGATTGTGTGAGCTGCCTCCTCCATGAGTATGCTGAAAATGTCCTCCTGACTTTGGGGTAAAGCGTGGCTTCTGCTGAGCTCCAGAATTATACTTCCCCTGTGCATACTTCCTCTTACGATTATCAATCTGCTGCTGCTTCCCTTCAATCATAAGAGCACGATCTACTAACTCCTGGTAATTATTGAAAGTGGCTACCATCAACTGCATGCTCAGCTCATCATTCAGGCCTTCTAGAAACTTCTCCTGCTTAGTGGCATCCGTAGCAACGTCATCTGGGGCATAACGTGCTAGCTTACTAAAATCATCCACATACTGGCCAATTATCCGTCCTCCTTGGCGTAAGTTGCGAAACTCACGCTTCTTCATGGCCATAGCTCCTGCTGAAACATGGGCAGTACGAAAAGCTTGTTGAAACTGATTCCATGTGACAGTGTCTACAGGGTAAGTGGTTGTAAAATTCTCCCACCATGCTGCTGCGGGTCCGTCAAGCTGATGCACGGCAAACTTCACCTTGTCTCCATCTGTGCATCCTGCAGTGGTCAACTCCCTCCCAATCTTACGGAGCCAATCATCCGCTACTATCGGCTCGGTGCTACTGGAAAACACCGGCGGATTTAACCTTAAGAAACGTGCCAGATGGTCAACAGGTGGTGGTGGTGGTGGGTTGTTGTTGTTGTTGCCTTGGTTCTGTACCAATGTTTGAATCAAGGTATTCTGCTGATGAATCAACTGAGTGATCTCTGGCGGGAAAACAAACTCGGGGTCGCGTCTCGGAGGCATCTGAGGGTTTAAAGGGAAGAGTTAAGAATAGAATGAGGTCTAGTGAGGAAACACTACCCATATGCACATGAGACAAAACACATAATATCATTCCAATCAATTCAAACAAGGGCATACAACGGTCTAACTATCGTTACATAAGTGCTTGGACTAAAACTAGTTAAATGGTGGAAAATTCTACTACTGTTATGGTGGTTAACTAGAAAAACTGCTCCGATGCAGATTCCATGATATCTGCTCCAGCTTCATCAATATAGTCATCATCGCTGTCGTCGGGATCCGAGTCGGTGTCGTCGATGATGATATAGTTATCTGGACATGTAGGTTCATCCTCTTCTCCTCGGGGTGCAGAACTTCCCATGAATACTCCAATCTTCTCCTTAAGGTCACCGTTCTGTCTTACTAGAGCGACGATTTCTTCCAAGTCTTTACGCGTAGCCTAGAGTTCTGCTTCTAGCCCCTTGATCCTAGTCATAGCCTTCTGTAGCTCCTCCATATCTGCGCACATCTGGTTCTCCTAGCGTCGGATGTGTTGGTTTAACTCCTGAATATAAGCTACGATTGATCTGTCCCTCCTAGTGGTGATCATCTCCCAATGCTCATCTCGGCGCCCACAAATCTGGTAGATAGTATTCTTGAGATCGTTGTGGTAAACTTCTCCAATTCGTCCCATGGCGATGTGAGCTGCCATGCTCTTTCCTAGGCTCCATGTTGGTGCATCAAAGGTAAACTCTAATGGTTCCGTGATTGGTGCAAACGTCCTTCCTGGAATGTAGACTTGAATCCTCCAAGGCTCCTCTTCGGGTAAAGTGGCGTTGAAAGTTCCAGTGAAGCTTGGTACTCCTATGTTCAAGTATCTAGCGGCTTCCTTCAAGTGACATCCAAAAGGTGAATTCTCATCTGGTTGTGCGAACTTGATCCTTGCATCTGCCATCCTAAAGAATAGAAAAGACGAGGAGTCAGAAATGAGAAGAAAGAGTAGTGATCTAGGGCTTAAGCTTGGTGGCCATGTCCTACAGTCAGCGTGTTCTCTGATACCACCTTGTAGCGACCAGACCTCAAACAGTCTGATCTCTGTGCTCAGTGTCATCCCTGGATCAGTAATGCTGACACCACACAGTACTTGGAGGATTTATAACGGAGTAGCAATCACACACTTATTACATCGAATGTCTCAAAGAGAACTTATTGAAATAAATATGGCTTAAGGCCATCTAAAACGATAACAACGGAAGGCTTGGAAGATAAGCGAGTCCATCAACTCCAACGGCATCACTGAGTATAGAACCACGACCTAAAAGCACCTTACTCGTCATCTGAAAAGTCTGCAACATGAAACGTTGCGGCCCGAAAATGGGTCAGCACATGGAATATGCTGGCAATGTAACACATAGAGAATAACAATGGAGATAGGCTATACTACATGCATATTTGGCTGGTGGTAAAGCTCTATGGTTACAATTTTTGCATAAAGCCAATTTTTCCCTACTGCAAAGGAATAAATTCATTTAACTATCATGGTGGTTGTGAAACATTGAGAATGGTTGACAGCATTCTCAATCCCAATTAAAAAGTACTCATTAAATCCCAACAGTATTAATTAAAGTAACATGATGAGATTCACATGATAATCAAGTACTAGATACTCAAGATGTCCATAACCGGGGACACGGCTAACCATGATTAGTTCATACACTCTGCAGAGGTTTGCGCACTTTTCCCACAAGACTCGATCGCCTCCGTTTGATTCCTCGCACTACATGATGTTTGAGAAACGGATGACCGAGACATAGTCTTTCGGAAGCACTAGCACCTTACATGTGGGTAGACCGGTACACCTACATTCCCCTACATCTGCTAGTCTACCCGTAAGAGTTCGCACAACTTAGTCAACTATGCCAGAGCCCATAATGGCTTGTGGCTGCACACGTAAGTTTCTAGTTTAAATAATCTCATGAACCTTTGAGCCTGGGTGGCGGTCCGAAGAAATACAGGCAATTCCTGCTAGAAAACAGGTGCCTCAATCCACCTAGATGTGTATTCAAGTTGACACCTTAAATAAACCATTAATTTAACACTCTCACATCTGTCATGGATATTCACTCACCCAATCCACGTCTACTAGCATAGCATGGCATAATAAGCAAACGTAGAAGTAACTCCCAAAGGTTTGATAATAAAACAGGTAATAGGTACTACCTCAATCTACTTCCCATCCCACAATTTAATTAGATCCTAATCATGCAATGTTTGAGGATAGATCTAACGCATAAAAACTGGGTAGTAGAAAGGTATGATAAAGTGTTACTTGCCTTGCTGATGATCCGCGAAACCTAGAGACTCGAAGTAACAGGCGGCGCACTCCGGGTATTCTATCGCAGACAAACAAACAAGCATACAATAAGTACTCATCTAATGCATAGGTAAAACTCGAACAAAAGATCCAACCAGAAGGTTCAACTTAAGAACTCCGGTTTGCAAAAAGAATCAAATCAAATAAAGCAACAAAAGTCAAACGGCGAAAGAAAACAGCTTCGTTTTACTAATCTGGATGTAGGTCAAATTTTACAGAAGCAAAAACTTGTTTAAGTAGATTATTCGGAAAGAGGGTTTCGAGACGAAACTCCAAGCGCTTGAATCGCCTGATTCCGATAAACAAGCGAAAAGTTATACTAAAACAAAAATCGGATCAGAAATCGCGATCAGAAAATAACCACGGAAAATCCGATGAAAAAGAAAAACGACGAATGGATTAACGAACGAACGTTCGTTAATTAAATGAATCTGACGAAAGCGTTCGTTAAAACAAACTAACGGACGAACGTCCGCTAATTAACCTAAACCGGAAAAAAACGAAAACTAAAATAAAAACGAATCTAAAAAAACCAGAAAAACCGTAAAGAAAACCGCCCGGTTTTAAGAAAACCGACGGCACGCGGTTCGAGGCGGCGGCGATCCTCGGCGGCGGCGGCGACGAAGTCCAGCGGGGCTCCGGCGG
>NC_041385.1:479559873-479569979 GCF_002162155.2 Triticum dicoccoides
GCGGCGGCTGGCGGCGGGGTCCTGGCGCTATTTATATAGCGCCCCCGAGCGGAGTCCCGCTCGGGTACGGCCCAGAGTCGGTGCGCGTTTTTTTAAAATAATTACGCTCGGTAGAAAAATAAAAAGAAATACTAAACGGACTCCAAAAATCCCGAAATAAATTTTCCCCGGCTTCTAAAATCAAGCCGGACTAGATGAACATTTATTTGGGGCCTAAATGCAATTTTGAAAAACGCACATTTTTCCTAAATTCAAATAAAAAGCGAAAAACTCCAAAATAAATCTTATTTGATATTTTTATTAAATCTTCCTTATTTCTTTATGTTGGGAAAGTCATTTTATTCCCTCTCTGAATTTTTGGTAGTAGAAATAATTGAAGATAAAATAAATAAAATCAATGATCCTATTTTCAAAATTTGAGAAATACTCACATAAGAAAATAACGAAATCCCCAACTCTCTCCATGGGTCCTTGAGTTGCGTAGAATTTCTAGGATCGAGCCAACAATGCAACAAAAATATGATATGCAATGATGATCTATGTATAACATTCCAAATTGAAACAATGTGGAATAGTTTCTCCATGGCCCTCAAGGACGGTGCACGCCCCTGGCTCCTGAACCTCCCAGTGGGATCGGTATCCTCCTGGGATGAGATGCGCGACCGCTTCATTGCCAACTTCCAGGGCACGCGCTGAAGGAAATATGCCCTAGAGGCAATAATAAAGTTATTATTTATTTCCTCATATCATGATAAATGTTTATTATTCATGCTAGAATTGTATTACCTGGAAACATGATACATGTGTGAATACATAGACAAACATAATGTCACTAGTATACCTCTACTTGACTAGCTCATTAATCAAAGATGGTTATGTTTCCTAATAATAGACATGTGTTGTCATTTGATTAACGGGTTCACATCATTAGGAGAATGATGTGATTGACTTGACCCATTCCGTTAGCCTAGCACTTGATTGTTTAGTATGTTGCTATTGCTTTCTTCATGACTTATACAAAGTTCCTACAACTATGAGATTATGCAACTCCCGTTTACCGGAGGAACACTTTGTGTGCTACCAAACGTCACAACGTAACTGGGTGATTATAAAGGTGCTCTACAGGTGTCTCCGAAGGTACATGTTGGGTTGGCGTCATTCGAGATTAGGTTTTGTCACTCCGATTGTCGGAGATGTATCTCTGGGCCCTCTCGGTAATACACATCACTTAAGCCTTGCAAGCATTGTAACTAATGAGTTAGTTACGGGATGATGTATTACGGAACGAGTAAAGAGACTTGCCGGTAACAAGATTGAACTAGGTATTGGATACCGACGATCAAATCTCGGGCAAGTAACATACCGATGACAAAGGGAACAACGTATGTTGTTATGCGGTTTGACCGATAAAGATCTTCGTAGAATATGTAGGAGCCAATATGAACATCCAGGTTCCACTATTGGTTATTGACTGGAAATAGTTCTAGGTCATGTCTACATAGTTCTCGAACCCGTAGGGTCCGCACGCTTAACGTTACGATGACAGTTTTATTATGAGTTTATAAGTTTTGATGTACCGAAGGTTGTTCGGAGTCCCTGATGTGATCACGGACATGACGAGGAGTCTCGAAATGATCGAGACATAAAGATCGATATATTGGACGACTATATTCAGACACCGGAAGAGTTCCGGGTGATTTCGGAGAAAACCGGAGTGCCGGAGGTTTACCGGAACCCCCCGGGAGAAATAATGGGCCTTATGGGCTTTAGTGGAGAGAGAGAGGGGCAGCCAGCATGGGCCGCACACCCCCTCCCCCTCTGGTTCGAATTGGACTAGGAGAGGGGGGCGGCGCCCCCTCTTTCCCTCTCCCTCTCCCCCTTCCTTTCCCCCTCCTAGTAGGAGTAGGAAAGAGGGAGTCCTACTCCTACTAGGAGGAGGACTCCTCCTCCCTGGCGCGCCCACAAGGGCCGGCCGGCCTACCCCTTGCTCCTTTATATACGGGGGTAGGGGGGCACCCTAGGACACACAAGTTGATCATTGTGATCGTTCCTTAGCCGTGTGCGGTGCCCCCCTCCACCATATTCCACCTCGGTCATATCGTTGCGGAGTTTAGGTGAAGCCCTGCATCAGTAGAACATCATCATCGTCACCACGCCGTCGTGCTGACGGAACTCATCCCCGACACCCTGCTGGATCGGAGTCCGGGGATCATCATCGAGCTGAACGTGTGCAGAACACGGAGGTGCCGTACGTTCGGTGCTTGGATCGGTCGGATCGTGAAGACGTACGACTACATCAACCACGTTGTCATAACGCTTCCGCTTATGGTCTATGAGGGTACATGGACAACACTCTCCCCTCTTGTTGCTATGAATCACCATGTTCTTGCGTGTGCGTAGGAATTTTTTTGAAATTACTACGTTCCCCAACAGTGGCATCCGAGCCTGGTTTTATGCGTTGATGTTATATACACGAGTAGAACACAAGTGAGTTGTGGGCGATACAAGTCATACTGCTTACCAGCATGTCATACTTTGGTTCAGCGGTATTGTTGGATGAAGCGGCCCGGACCGACATAACGTGTACGCTTACGCGAGACTGGTTCTACCGACGTGCTATGCACATAGGTGGCTAGCGGGTGTCAGTTTCTCCAACTTTAGTTGAACCGAGTATGACTACGCCCGGTCCTTGCGAAGGTTAAAACAACACTAACTTGACGAACTATCGTTGTGGTTATTGATGCGTAGGTAAGAACGGTTCTTGCTCAGCCCGTAGCAGCCACGTAAAATATGCAACAATAAAGTAGAGGACGTCTAACTTGTTTCTGCAGGGCATGTTGTGATGTGATATGGTCAAGACGTGATGCTATATTTTATTGTATGAGATGATCATGTTTTGTAACTGAGTTATCGGCAACTGGCAGGAGCCATATGGTTGTCGCTTTATTGTATGAAATGCAAACGCCCTGTAATTGCTTTACTTTATCACTAAGCGGTAGCAATAGTCGTAGAAGCAATAGTTGGCAAGACGACAACGATGCTAAGATGGATATCAAGGTGTCGCGCCGGTGACGATGGTGATCATGACGGTGCTTCGGAGATGGAGATCACAAGCACAAGATGATGATGGCCATATCATATCACTTATATTGATTGCATGTGATGTTTATCCTTTATGCAGCTTATCTTTCTTTGATTGATGGTAGCATTTTAAGATGATCTCTCACTAAATTATCAAGAAGTGTCCTCCCTGAGTATGCACCGTTGCCAAAGTTTGTCGTGCCCAGACACCATGTGATGTTCGGGTGTGATAAGCTCAAAGTCCATCTACAACGGGTGCAAGCCAGTTTTGCACTCGCAGAATACTCAGGTTAAACTTGACGAGCCTAGCATATGCAGATATGGCCTCGGAACACGGAGACCGAAAGGTCAAGCGTGAATCATATAGTAGATATGATCAACATAGTGATGTTCACCATTGAAAACTACTCCATCTCACGTGATGATCGGTTATGGTTTAGTTGATTTGGATCACGTAATCACTTAGATGACTAGAGAGATGTCTGTCTAAGTGGGAGTTCTTAAGTAATATGATTAATTGAACTTAAATTTATCATGAACTTAGTACCTGATAGTATTTTGCTTATCTATGTTTGTTGTAGATAGATGGCCCGTGCCGTTGTTCCGTTGAATTTTAATGCACTCCTTGAGAAAGCAAAGTTGAAAGATGATGGTAGCAATTACATGGACTGGGTCCGTAACTTGAGGATTATCCTCATTGCTGCACAGAAGAATTATGTCCTGGAAGCACCGTTGGGTGCCAGGCCTGCTGCAGGAGCAACGCCAGATGTTATGAACGTCTGGCAGAGCAAAGCTGATGACTACTCAATAGTTCAGTGTGACATGCTTTACGACTTAGAACCGGGTCTTCAACGATGTTTTGAACGTCATGGAGCATATGAGATGTTCCAGGAGTTGAAGTTAATATTTCAAGCAAATGCCCGGATTGAGAGATATGAAGTCTCCAATAAGTTCTATAGCTGCAAGATGGAGGAGAATAGTTCTGTCAGTGAGCATATACTCAAAATGTCTGGGTATAATAATCACCTGATTCAACTAGGAGTTAATCTTCCGGATGATAGCGTCATTGACAGAATTCTCCAATCACTGCCACCAAGCTACAAGAGCTTTGTGATGAACTATAATATGCAAGGGATGAACAAGACAATTCCCGAGCTCTTCGCAATGCTAAAAGCTGCGGAGGTAGAAATCAAGAAGGAGCATCAAGTGTTGATGGTCAATAAGACCACTAGTTTCAAGAAAAAGGGCAAAGGGAAGAAGAAGGGGAACTTCAAGAAGAACAACAAACAAGTTGCTGCTCAAGAGAAGAAACCCAAGTCTGGACCTAAGCCTGAAACTCAGTGCTTCTACTGTAAGCAAGCTGGTCACTGGAAGTGGAACTGCCGCAAGTATTTGGCGGATAAGAAGGATGGCAAGGTGAAGAAAGGTATATGTGATATATATGTTATTGATGTGTACCTTACTAGAGCTCGCAGTAGCACCTGGGTATTTGATACTGGTTCTGTTGCTAATATTTGCAACTCGAAACAGGGACTACGGAATAAGCAAACACTGGCCAAGGACGAGGTGACGATGCGCGTGGGAAACGGTTCCAAAGTCGATGTGATCGCGGTCGGCACGCTACCTCTACATCTACCTTCGAGATTAGTTTTAGACCTGAATAATTGTTATTTGGTGCCAGCGTTGAGCATGAACATTATATCTAGATCTTGTTTCATGCGAGGCGGTTATTCATTTTAATCAGAGAATAATGGTTGTTCTATTTATATGAGTAATATCTTTTATGGTCATGCACCCATAAAGAGTGGTCTATTTTTGATGAATTTCGATAGTAGTAATACACATATTCATAATGTTGAAGCCAAAAGATGCAAAGTTGATAATGATAGTGCAACTTATTTGTGGCACTGCCGTTTAGGTCATATCGGTGTAAAACGCATGAAGAAACTCCATACTGATGGACTTTTGGAACCACTTGATTATGAATCACTTGGTACTTGCGAACAGTGCCTCATGGGCAAGATGACTAAAACGCCGTTCTCCGGTACTATGGAGAGAGCAACAGATTTGTTGGAAATCATACATACAGATGTATGTGGTCCTATGAATGTTGAGGCTCGTGGCGGATATCGTTATTTTCTCACCTTCACAGATGATTTAAGCAGATACGGGTATATCTACTTAATGAAGCATAAATCTGAAACATTTGAAAAGTTCAAAGAATTTCAGAGTGAAGTTGAAAATCATCGTAACAAGAAAATAAAGTTTCTACGATCTGATCATGGAGGAGAATATTTGAGTTACGAGTTTGGTCTACATTTGAAACAATGCGGAACAGTTTCGCAACTTACGCCACCTGGAACACCACAACGTAATGGTGTGTCCGAACGTCGTAATCGTACTTTACTAGATATGGTGCGATCTATGATATCTCTTACCGATTTACCGCTATCGTTTTGGGGTTATGCTTTAGAGACGTACGCATTCACGTTAAATAGGGCACCATCAAAATCCGTTGAGACGACTCCTTATGAACTATGGTTTGGCAAGAAACCAAAGTTGTTGTTTCTGAAAGTTTGGGGCTGCGATGCTTATGTGAAAAAGCTTCAACCTGATAAGCTCGAACCCAAATCGGAAAAATGTGTCTTCATAGGATACCCAAAGGAGACAGTTGGGTACACCTTCTATCACAGATCTGAAGGCAAGACATTCGTTGCTAAGAATGGATCTTTTCTAGAGAAGGAGTTTCTCTCGAAAGAAGTGAGTGGGAGGAAAGTAGAACTTGATGAGGTAACAGTACCAGCTCCCTTATTGGAAAGTAGTTCATCACAAAAATCGGTTCCTGTGACACCTACACCAATTAGTGAGGAAGTTAATGATGATGATCATGAAACTTCAGATCAAGTTGTTACTGAACTTCCTAGATCAACCAGAGTAAGATCCGCACCAGAGTGGTACGGTAATCCTATTCTGGAAGTCATGCTACTAGATCATGGTGAACCTACGAACTATGAAGAAGCGAAGGTGAGCCCAGATTCCGCAAAATGGCTTGATGCCATGAAATCTGAGATGGGATCCATGTATGAGAACAAAGTGTGGACTTTGGTTGACTTGCCCAATGGTCGGCAAGCAATAGAGAATAAATGGATCTTCAAGAAGAAGACTGACGCTGACGGTAATGTTACTGTTTACAAAGCTCGACTTGTTGTAAAAGGTTTTCGACAAGTTCAAGGGGTTGACTACGATGAGACCTTCTCACCCGTAGCGATGCTTAAGTCTGTCCGAATCATGTTAGCGATTGCCGCATTTTATGATTATGAAATATGGCAGATGGATGTCAAAACTGCATTCCTGAATGGATTTCTGGAAGAAGAGTTGTATATGATGCAACCGGAAGGTTTTGTCGATCCTAAGCGAGCTAACAAAGTGTGCAAGCTCCAGCGATCAATTTATGGTCTGGTGCAAGCCTCTCGGAGTTGGAATAAACGCTTTGATAGTGTGATCAAAGAATATGGTTTTATACAGACTTTTGGAGAAGCCTGTATTTACAAGAAAGTGAGTGGGAGCTCTGTAGCATTTCTGATATTATATGTGGACGACATATTGTTGATTGGAAATGATATAGAATTTCTGTATAGCATAAAAGGATACTTGAATAAAAGTTTTTCAATGAAAGACCTCGGTGAAGCTGCTTACATATTGGGCTTCAAGATCTATCGAGATAGATCAAGATGCTTGATTGGACTTTCACAATGCACATACCTTGATAAAGTTTTGAAAAGTTCAATATGGATCAGGCAAAGAAATGGTTCTTGCCTGTATTACAAGGTGTGAAATTGAGTCAGACTCAATGCCCGACCACTGCAGAAGATAGAGAGAAAATGAAAGGAGTTCCCTATGCTTCAACCATAGGCTCTATCATGTATGCAATGTTGTGTACCAGACCTAGTGTGTGCCTTGCTATTAGTTTAGCAGGGAGGTACCAAAGTAATCCAGGAGTGGATCACTGGACAGCGGTCAAGAACATCTTGAAATACCTGAAAAGGACTAAGGATATGTTTCTCGTTTATGGAGGTGACAAAGAGCTTGTCATAAACGGTTACGTCGATGCAAGCTTTGACACTGATCCGGACGATTCTGAATCGCAAACCGGATACGTATTTATATTAAATGGTGGAGCTGTCAGTTGGTGCAGTTCTAAACAAAGCGTCATAGCGGGATCTACATGTGAAGCGGAGTACATAGCTGCTTCGGAAGCAGCAAATGAAGGAGTCTGGATGAAGGAGTTCATTTCTGATTTAGGTGTCATACCTAGTGCATCGGGACCAATGAAGATCTTCTGTGACAGTACTAGTGCAATTGCCTTGGCAAAGTGTCACGACCGGTTTTCCGGGCATAAATTTCCAGAAAAGACCGTCGTGCTCATCAGCCCCAGGATTACTGTTAGCTGATGAGGCTCCAAACTTGATACAGAAATCTCAAGCAAAAATACATAATATGTAGTACGAGACCCTTCTGGCCTGTGAGTACAACAATTGGGTTTCTAGTGGTTGATGGCGGAAGCGGTTTGTGAGACATCAGTGTCTATGGGACTCCATTTCCCACAGGAACAGCTGACCAGGTTAACTCCTATCTTCGCGAGGCTGCTAACACCGTTGCTTAGGTCCCGAGACTGTCAATCGCCAAGCTCCTCTCCAAGCAAGCGATCTGGCCAAGACAATAGCCAGGGACAAGCCAGTGAGTACTTTGAATGTACTCGCAAACATTAAGAACACAGGTATAATATAATTGATAATCATGCACTGAAATATTCTATGATCACATCGTCAGTCACAAATAAAATATCTTTTATGCATGCAAGCAGGTTGTTTTCATGCAACATGAATAAGCCGTAATGGAGTGGGAATAAAATGCCGCAGTCGGGCGTCTGAGCGACACCACATAAAGGGCTTTAAAAGAAATGCCACAGTCGGGCGTCTGAGCGACACCACATAAAGGGCTTTAAAAGAAATGCCACAGTCGGGCGTCTGAGCGACACCACATAAAGTGCTTTAAAAGAAATGCCATAGTCGGGCGTCTGAGCGACACCACATAAAGGGCTTTAAAAGAAATGCCACAGTCGGGCGTCTGAGCGACGCCACATAAAGGGCTATATATATATATAAACATAATCATAGTGAATATCCAGGGGGTGGTACCGTCCCAAGGATATTCATTATTTCAAACAATGCAAACGGTTAGTCCATAATGATAATAATCATAACCATCATATATCACAAGTCATAATCAATATTCGGGTTTAGTAGTTTCTCCTCCGAAGACCGACACTAAGACCGACACTTGACCCATCCCAGACTGTAATCCTTAACCATGGACACGGCTATTCGAATAGGTTTAATATCTCTGCAGAGAGTGTACTCTTTACCCACGAGTAACGGATTCCTTTAGTCCATCGGACTAATTCCGTCTACGGTCTTTTAATTGAAACACACCTGACTTGCACACACCAGCTTTCACTAGTGTCTGGAATCACCCATGACACCTGTTAAGCAAAACTCTAAGTGGGGAGGCTACAACCTCGCGTAGCATGGGATCAAATTTCTATCGCGCGCTCTAAGGGGTGCCCCCCTCTCGGTCCCAACCGGATACACCCATGCCCCCGGACCAGGTGGCATGCCTACCGGCTACAACCGGTATCTTCCACCATGGCCTCTCTGTACGGTGTGTGCCAAGACAAGGGTTAACAACTTACTGAACCGTACCCCACCTACGGTAGGGACCAGTGGCAGTACGAAACCAGTATGGGGGTTACCGGAACAAGACTATATCTATGGCCGACTCAGGAGGCTTATGAGTTCCCTGCATGACATGTATAACAAATATATTTCAACCGAAGAGATCACCACTCAATGTACCTCACCATGCCATACCGGACATAACCGCCCGACGGGGACCGGCGACAAGCTCATGCCTACCCAAGGCCGAGGCTTTCCCGGATTCCTTTCCGGCATGCATGCAAGGCGCATGAGGAGGATTACCATCACAATAATATTCATTTCCAACAGGAAGGAAATCACTGATATGCTTCCATGCAAATGATCATGTCACATGAAATAACAAGTCCTCCGAAGTAAGGTGGTGTTATAAATGTGTCAAATAACACACCAAAAACATTATGCCAGGGTTCAGAATGCTTGCCTTCATGGTGTGGAGAGGTGGGGGGTGCTCTCCAAAATTTTTGAAAGCTTCTTTCTCTCCCAAAAATCCTATTTTCAAGAATATGCAAATAACACCTATTTCAAAAACAGTACAAAAAAGTTGTTTGGAAAGTATTCAAATAAATCTTAAAATAAACTAGACAATATTTAAGAGATGTAGGAAAAAGAATTAATTCATTTGGAGTTATATTTAAAAAGTTATAGCCAGTCAAAGTTCTGGTCAAATCTGTTATTTAAATTAAAACAGAAAAGAAAACGTTTCGGAGGGGAATACGCTTTCGGAGCGGGGAAAACGTACTAGGCGGATTACGTCTTCACTTAATCCCACGTGGACAGGCACGGGGTCGCTGACAGTGGGTCCAGGGGGCCGACTAGTCAGGTTTGACTAGTCCCTTTCCCTCTCGTTCCTCTGTCCCAAGCGGAGGCAGAGCTCCGGCGATTGTCGCCGGCGATTGGCGGCTCCTCGCGGGGCCCTGAGGGCGGGGATGGATCCGCCACTCCAGTGCGGTCCTCCCGGTGGTCGCAGGGTAGCTGGAGGTGGAGGGAGCTGCCGGCGGCGAGCTCCGCGGCGGAGGAAAGCATCGGTGGCGAAGTGACTTTGTGGCGGCGATGGCTCCCGATCAAAATCAAGTAGTGGGAAAGGTTCATGGGAGGATGAGGAAGTTCCTGGCGAAGAGAACGGACAGGGGGAGGTACTGGAGGTGCCGGATTGGCCGGGGCGGTGGCGGCGGCAGGAGTTGCCGGAGATGAGGAAAGAGGCCTCCCCGGGTCGAATGCGAGGCAGGGGAGCGCCATGGGGGTAGCATA
>NC_041385.1:479570325-479575071 GCF_002162155.2 Triticum dicoccoides
TGGGGATAAGCTCTCCGGCGAACCGCCTCTCTGTAGCTAGGGCGACGTGGCGGCGACGAACGCTAGCGGACACCCGTGTGGATGAGCTCGGGATGTGCCGGGGCCAGGTGGCGAGCCGGGGTGGCTTGGGCGGCGCTGAATGGAGCAGGGGCTATCGGCGGCGGCGGCGGCTAGCTCTTGGCCTGCCGGGCGTGGCGGGGGCTGCTTGGCGCGTTGTGGTGAGAAGGGTAGCGCGTGGCGAGGTGCTGCAGAGCGAGCCAAAACCGTGGGGGCCAGCGTGTCGGCTCGGGCGCGGGTCGTGCAATACGCGCGCTCTGCTCACGCTCCGGGAGTGCACGGGACGTGTTCGACACTATGCCAGAGCACGCTAGAGGTCGCGGTCGAGGCTGGCAATCAACAGACCAGGTTAGGTGTAACGTGGAGTCTAGTGGACATGCTTGTTTGATCAGAGGTGCAAGTTCATAGTGCAATGCCAAAACTCATGTCAAAACTGGTCATGCTCTCCAGGTGTTTGACAAAATGCCACAGGCACCTAGGCTGGTCTTGGAGTGGCCAAAAACTCCAGATGGTGGTCTCTTTAGATGTACAAGAGGGTGGTAAGGTTGGTTTGCCAAAAGCAGAAACTTGTTAGTGCAAGTTTTGCAAAACTTCAATTCTGGACAGGAAATAAATGACATTATTTCATGAACCAAAATTGATCCAATGGGTCCATGCTCCTGGACTTAGGGGTTTGGTAGGGTTGTCTACAAGTAGGAGAAGGAACAAGGTTACTGGAGCAAAAATAAATAGGGTTGTAGTAGAAATCACAAGGCTGGACCAGAATGAAAATGAGGTTGATTCACTCAAATTTTTCAAATAACATCACTGGGTTTTTGCAAAATGTTGAATCATATGTTACTACCAACATCCCATAATTTTGGTGGAGGCTAGAAAGAAATATTTAAAAGGGTTGTAGTGCAAAATTGCACTCTGGACCAGACAAGAAAAATTGATGCAGAGCTCAAAATATTACATGAATAAAAGATATCTTTGTATAAAAGTGATTTAGAAACATCACATGACATCTCCAAATTTTGGTGGGATTTTTGAATAAATGTTTAAAGGGGTTGTAGTTCAAATATGGCCACATAACCTTGGAAAACCATTTTACAAGAAAATACAAATTAAGCAAATTAATTATGTAATTAGTTCTACTGATAAAAGAAAAGTTTTTCTTGAGAGGTTTAAACAAGTCCAAAAACATATTTGAAAAGTTTTCATTTTGGGGAAAAACTCCATAATAGCAAGGGAGATAATGGTTCAAAATAAAAAGGGAGCCCAGAAAATAAAAGTTTTAATTTCCTGGCAAAAATTTTAATTAATGAAACAAGGTCAAAAATTTGGGGTGTCACAACACTACCCCCCTTAAGAAAAATCTCGTCCTCGAGATTTGATAAGGGTTGTTTTTTTTTAAAATATCTTCCCTATTAGTTGGAACCAAAAAAAAACTTACTCATAGCACGAACTTTGTGTGGCCGGGGTTGGTTTTTGGTACGCTCGGAGTAAAATGCAACCGTTCACCGACGTACACCTGCATGGTAAAAAAAATCGAGGCGTCCAAGCAAACATCATTCAATCATGGCGACACTCAAATACAGGGCGTGGCCGTACTAAGGCTCGGTACTAATCGAGTAAATTTGTCTAACTCGTTCATATCCAAGCGGGCGTGCCTTGCGGATGTCGAGGCTTCTCCATGGGTCTCACCGTCGGAATTAGCTGGAGTGGGTTGAGGCTAGCGTGCCCTTTTATAGAAAAGGGGACGGAGTCTTCCTTCGCACGCTTGTGAAAAGACTATTCAGGATTTGGTCACTCGCGCATGAGCGACAGGTTGGGTTGATAAGTTGGGCACCGACTGCAAAAAGTGTCGGGGTGACTGTGTGGCTATCCTGCATGAGAGGCTTGGCTGAGGTTTGGTTATGGCCTGGTGCATTGGTTTACCTAGATTTTATAGACCCGGCTAGATAGGATTAGCTAATGGTCAGCCTGGCTCTGGTACCAAGTCTGTCACGACCGGTTTTCCGGGCATAAATTTCCAGAAAAGACCGTCATGCTCATCAGCCCCAGGATTACTGTTAGCTGATGAGGCTCCAAACTTGATACAGAAATCTCAAGCAAAAATACATAATATGTAGTACGAGACCCTTCTGGCCTGTGAGTACAACAATTGGGTTTCTAGTGGTTGATGGCAGAAGCGGTTTGTGAGACATCAGTGTCTATGGGACTCCATTTCCCACAGGAACAGCTGACCAGGTTAACTCCTACCTTCGTGAGGCTGCTAACACCGTTGCTTAGGTCCCGAGACTGTCAATCGCCACGCTCCTCTCCAAGCAAGCGATCTGGCCAAGACAATAGCCAGGGACAAGCCAGTGAGTACTTTGAATGTACTCGCAAACATTAAGAACACAGGTATAATATAATTGATAATCATGCACTGAAATATTCTATGATCACATCGTCAGTCACAAATAAAATATCTTTTATGCATGCAAGAAGGTTGTTTTCATGCAACATGAATAAGCCGTAATGGAGTGGGAATAAAATGCCGCAGTCGGGCGTCTGAGCGACACCACATAAAGGGCTTTAAAAGAAATGCCACAGTCGGGCGTCTGAGCGACACCACATAAAGGGCTTTAAAAGAAATGCCACAGTCGGGCGTCTGAGCGACACCACATAAAGGGCTTTAAAAGAAATGCCACAGTCGGGCGTCTTAGCGACACCACATAAAGTGCTTTAAAAGAAATGCCACAGTCGGGCGTCTGAGCGACACCACATAAAGGGCTTTAAAAGAAATGCCACAGTCGGGCGCCTGAGCGACGCCACATAAAGGGCTATATATATATAAACATAATCATAGTGAATATCCAGGGGGTGGTACCGTCCCAGGGATATTTATTATTTCAAACAATGCAAACGGTTAGTCCATAATGATAATAATCATAACCATCATATATCACAAGTCATAATCAATATTCGGGTTTAGTAGTTTCTCCTCCGAAGACCGACACTAAGACCGACACTTGACCCATCCCAGACTGTAATCCTTAACCATGGACACGGCTATTCGAATAGGTTTAATATCTCTGCAGAGAGTGTACTCTTTACCCACGAGTAACGGATTCCTTTAGTCCATCGGACTAATTCCGTCTACGGTCTTTTAATTGAAACACACCTGACTTGCACACACCAGCTTTCACTCGTGTCTGGAATCAACCATGACACCTGTTAAGCAAAACTCTAAGTGGGGAGGCTACAACCTCGCGTAGCATGGGATCAAATTTCTATCGCGCGCTCTAAGGGGTGCCCCCCTCTCGGTCCCAACCGGATACACCCATGCCCCCGGACCAGGTGGCATGCCTACCGGCTACAACCGGTATCTTCCACCATGGCCTCTCTGTACGGTGTGTGCCAAGACAAGGGTTAACAACTTACTGAACCGTACCCCACCTACGGTAGGGACCAGTGGCAGTACGAAACAAGTATGGGGGTTACCGGAACAAGACTCGATCTATGGCCAACTCAGGAGGCTTATGAGTTCCCTACATGACATGTATAACAAATATATTTCAACCGAAGAGATCACCACTCAATGTACCTCACCATGCCATACCGGACATAACCGCCCGACGGGGACCGGCGACAAGCTCACGCCTACCCAAGGCCGAGGCTTTCCCGGATTCCTTTCCGGCATGCATGCAAGGCGCATGAGGAGGATTACCATCACAATAATATTCATTTCCAATAGCAAGGAAATCACTGATATGCTTCCATGCAAATGATCATGTCACATGAAATAACAAGTCCTCAGAAGTAAGGTGGTGTTATAAACGTGTCAAATAACACACCAAAAACATTATGCCAGGGTTCAGAATGTTTGCCTTCATGGTGTGGAGAGGTGGGGGGTGCTCTCCAAAATTTTTGAAAGCTTCTTTCTCTCCCAAAAATCCTATTTTCAAGAATATGCAAATAGCACCTATTTCAAAAACAGTACAAAAAAGTTGTTTGGAAAATATTCAAATAAATCTTAAAATAAACTAGACAATATTTGAGAGATGTAGGAAAAAGAATTAATTCATTTGGAGTTATATTTAAAAAGTTATAGCCAGTCAAAGTTCTGGTCAAATCTGTTATTTAAATTAAAACAGAAAAGAAAACGTTTCGGAGGGGAATACGCTTTCGGAGCGGGGAAAACGTACTAGGCGGATTACGTCTTCACTTAATCCCACGTGGACAGGCACGGGGTCGCTGACAGTGGGTCCAGGGGGCCCACTAGTCAGGTTTGACTAGTCTCTTTCCCTCTCCTTCCTCTGTCCCGAGTGGAGGCGGAGCTCCGGCGATTGTCGCCGGCGACTGGCGGCTCCTCGCGGGGCCCTGATGGCGGGGATGGATCCGCCACTCCAGTGCGGTCCTCCCGGTGGTCGCAGGGTAGCTGGAGGTGGAGGGAGCTGCCGGCGGCGAGCTCCGCGGCGGAGGAAAGCTTCGGTGGCGAAGTGACTTTGTGGCGGCGATGGCTCCCGATCAAAATCAAGTAGTGGGAAAGGTTCATGGGAGGATGAGGAAGTTCCTGGCGAAGAGAACGGAGAGGGGGAGGTACTGGAGGTGCCGGATTGGCCGGGGCAGTGGCGGCGGCAGGAGTTGCCGGAGATGAGGAAGGAGGCCTCCCTGGGTCGAATGCGAGGCAGGGGAGCGCCATGGGGGTAGCATAAGGTC
>NC_041385.1:479575376-479578053 GCF_002162155.2 Triticum dicoccoides
CAAGGTCAGTTCCGCGGCGGTGGGGATAAGCTCTCCGGCGAACCTCCTCTCTGTAGCTAGGGCGACGTGGCGGCGACGAACTCTAGCGGACACCCGTGTGGATGAGCTCGGGCTGTGCCGGGGCCAGGTGGCGAGCCGGGGTGGCTTGGGCGGCGCTGAATGGAGCAGGGGCTGTCGGCGGCGGCGGCGGCTAGCTCTTGGCCTACCGGGCGTGGCGGGGGCTGCTTGGCGCGTTGTGGTGAGAAGGGTAGCGCGTGGCGAGGAGCTGCAGAGCGAGCCAAAACCGTGGGGGCCAGCGTGTCGGCTCGGGCGCGGGTCGTGCAATACGCGCGCTCTGCTCGTGCTCCGGGCGTGCAAGGGACGTGTTCGACACTATGCCAGAGCACGCTAGAGGTCGCGGTTGAGGCTGGCAATCAACAGACCCAGGTTAGGTGTAACGTTGAGTCTAGTGGACATGCTTGTTTGATCAGAGGTGCAACTTCACAGTGCAATGCCAAAACTCATGTCAAAACTGGTCATGCTCTCCAGGTGTTTGACAAAATGCCACAGGCACCTAGGCTGGTCTTGGAGTGGCCAAAAACTCCAGATGGTGGTCTCTTTAGATGTACAAGAGGGTGGTAAGGTTGGTTTGCCAAAAGCAGAAACTTGTTAGTGCAAGTTTTGCAAAACTTCAATTCTGGATAGGAAATAAATGACATTATTTCATGAACCAAAATTGATCCAATGGGTGCATGCTCTTGGACTTAGGGGTTTGGTAGGGCTGTCTACAAGTAGGAGAAGGAACAAGGTTACTGGAGCAAAAATAAATAGGGTTGTAGTAGAAATCACGAGGCCGGACCAGAATGAAAATGAGGTTGATTCACTCAAATTTTTCAAATAACAGCACTGGGTTTTTGCAAAATGTTGAATCATATGTTACTACCAACATCCCATAATTTTGGTGGAGGCCAGAAAGAAATATTTAAAAGGGTTGTAGTGCAAAATTGCACTCTGGACCAGACAAGAAAAATTGATGCAGAGCTCAAAATATTACATGAATAAAAGATATCTTTGTATAAAAGTGATTTAGAAACATCACATGTCATCTCCAAATTTTGGTGGGATTTTTGAATAAATTTTTAAAGGGGTTGTAGTTCAAATATGGCCACATAACCTTGGAAAACCATTTTTCAAGAAAATACGAATTAAGCAAATTAATTATGTAATTAGTTCTACTGATAAAAGAAAAGTTTTTCTTGAGAGGTTTAAACAAGTCCAAAAACATATTTGAAAAGTTTTCATTTTGGGGAAAAACTCCATAATAGCAAGGGAGATAATGGTTCAAAATAAAAAGGGAGCCTAGAAAATAAAAGTTTTAATTTCCTGGCAAAAATTTTAATTAATAAAACAAGGTCAAAAATTTGGGGTGTCACACAAAGTTATCTAGATTTCACAAGAGGACCAAGCACATCAAGAGACACTTCAATTCCATCCGGGACCAAGTCCAGGTGGAAGACATAGAGATTTGCAAGATACATACGGATCTATATATTGCAGACCCGTTGACTAAGCCTCTTCCACGAGCAAAACATGATCAGCACCAAGACTCCATGGGTGTTAGAATCATTGCTATGTAATCTAGATTATTGACTCTAGTGCAAGTGGGAGACTGAAGGAAATATGCCCTAGAGGCAATAATAAAGTTATTATTTATTTCCTCATATCATGATAAATGTTTATTATTCATGCTAGAATTGTATTACCCGGAAACATGATACATGTGTGAATACATAGACAAACATAATGTCACTAGTATGCCTCTACTTGACTAACTCATTAATCAAAGATGGTTATGTTTCCTAACCATAGACATGTGTTGTCATTTGATTAATGGGATTACATCATTAGGAGAATGATGTGATTGACTTGACCCATTCCGTTAGCCTAGCACTTGATTGTTTAGTGTGTTGCTATTGCTTTCTTCATGACTTATACAAAGTTCCTACAACTATGAGATTATGCAACTCCTGTTTACCGGAGGAACACTTTGTGTGCTACCAAACATCACAACGTAACTGGGTGATTATAAAGGTGCTCTACAGGTGTCTCCGAAGGTACATGTTCGGTTGGCGTAATTCGAGATTAGGTTTTGTCACTCCAATTGTCGGAGAGGTATCTCTGGGCCTTCTCGGTAATACACGTCACTTAAGCCTTGCAAGCATTGTAACTAATGAGTTAGTTACGGGATGATGTATTACGGAAAGAGTAAAGAGACTTGCCGGTAACGAGATTGAACTTGGTATTGGATACCGACGATCAAATCTCGGGCAAGTAACATACCGATGACAAAGGGGACAACGTATGTTGTTATGCGCTTTGACCGATAAAGATCTTCGTAGAATATGTAGGAGCCAATATGAACATCCAGGTTCCACTATTGGTTATTGACCGGAAACAGTTCTAGGTCATGTCTACATAGTTCTCGAACCCGTAGGGTCCGCACGCTTAATGTTATGATGACAGTTTTATTATGAGATATAATTTTTGATGTACCGAAGGTTGTTCGGAGTCCCGGATGTGATCACGGACATGACGAGGAGTCTCGAAATGTCCGAGACATAAAGATCGATATATTGGACGACTATATTCAGACACCGGAAGTGTTCCGGGTGATTTCGGAGAAAACCGGAGTGCCAGA
>NC_041385.1:479578237-479582919 GCF_002162155.2 Triticum dicoccoides
GGCTTTACTGGAGAGAGAGAGGGGCAGCCAGCATGGGCCGCGCGCCCCCTCCCCCTCTGGTCTGAAATAGACTAGGAGAGGGGGGGGCGGCGCCCCCCTCTTTCCCTCTCCCTCTCCCCCTTCCTTTCCCCCTCCTAGTAGGAGTAGGAAAGAGGGAGTCCTACTCCTACTAGGAGGAGGACTCCTCCTACCTGGCGCGCCCACAAGGGCCGGCCGGCCTCCCCCCTTGCTCCTTTATATACGGGGGCAGGGGGCACCCTAGGACACACAAGTTGATCATCATGATCGTTCCTTAGCCGTGTGCGGTGCCCCCCTCCACCATATTCCACCTTAGTCATATCGTCACAGAGTTTAGGTGAAGCCCTACGTCGGTAGAACATCATCATCGTCACCACGCCGTCGTGCTGACGGAACTCATCCCCGACACCCTGCTGGATCGGAGTCCGGGGATCGTCATCGAGCTGAACGTGTGCAGAACACGGAGGTGCTGTACGTTCGGTGCTTGGATCGGTCGGATCGTGATAACGTACGACTACATCAACCGCGTTGTCATAATGCTTCCGCTTACGGTCTACGAGGGTACGTGAACCACACTCTCCCCTCTCATTGCTATGCATCACCATGTTCTTGCGTGTGCGTAGGAATTTTTTTGAAATTACTATGTTCCCCAACACGGTCACCTGCGCCCGCCGGCCGCAGGTGACCTTCGACGCATGTGGCAGCAGCCAGGAGAGACCCTGTAGAAGTACATACAATGCTTCAACAATGTTCGCCTCAAGATCCCCAAGGTGTCGGACGAGGCCATCATCTCAGCGTTCACTGATGGCGTACGCGATGTCAAGATGAAGGAGGAGCTCGCCATACATGAAGACCTTTGCACAGCTCCGGAGATGTTCAACATGGCGAACAAGTGTGTGAGGGATGATGTCACGCCCAATATGCGACCCTATCCAAAAGGAACTCGAAGGTCCCACCAAGGATAGACCCGCATATTGAGAGGCTTTTTGCAAGGTGGATATCATTACATCAACATTACATAAATAGATGGGGATACATACAAAAGGCATACAATGCCACACGAATACAACATCATCTTACAAGAGATCAACATCCGACTACAGATGAACCACAAACAGAAACTCAAACAATATCCACCCTGCTAGCCCAGGCTGCCGACCTGGAACCTATCCCCTGATTGAAGAAGGAAACAGAAGCAGAACTCCAAGACAAGCAAGCCTCGCTCTCGCGTCATGGTCATCGCATAAACCTGTACCTGCAACTGTTGTTGTAGTAATCTGTGAGCCACGAGGACTCAACAATCCCATTACCATGGGTATCAAGACTAGCAAAGCTTAATGGGAAAGGAAGGGGTAAAGTGGTGAGGTTGCAGCAGCGGCTAAGCAAGTATGGTGGCTAACATACGGAAGTAAGAGCGAGAAGAGAAGCAAAGGAACGGTCGTCAACTAGTGATGATCAAGAGGTGATCCTGAACTCCTACTTACGTCAAACATAACCCAAAAACCGTGTTCACTTCCCGGACTCCACCGAGAAGAGACCATCATGGCTACGCACACGGTTGATGCGTTTTAAATCGGATCTGGTGTCAAGTTATCTACAACCGGACATTAACAAATTCCCATCTGCCACGTAACCGCGGGCACGGCTCTCGAAAGTTTATACCCTGCAGGGGTGTCCCAACTTAGCCCATGATAAGCTCTCACGATCAACGAAGGATATACCTTCTCCCAGGAAGACCCGATCAGTCTCGGAATCCCGGTTTACAAGACATTTCGACAATGGTAAAACAAGACCAGCAAAGCCGCCCGATGCGCCGACAATCCCGATAGGAGCTGCACATATCTCGTTCTTAGGGCAACACCGGCTAGGTCAGCCTACAAGTAAAACCAGACCTCGAGTTGCCCCGAGGGGGCCCCGCAGTCTGCCCGGTTCAGACCAGCACTTAGAGAAGCACTGGCCCGGGGGGGCTAAAATAAAGATGACCCTTGGGTTGGCTGACCCAAGGGAAGGGTATAGGTGGTGGTGAGGCAAATGGTAAAACCAAGGTTGGGCCTTGCTGGAGGAGTTTTATTCAAAGCGAACTGTCAAGGGGGTCCCATAAATCACCCGACCGCGTAAGGAACGCAAAATCCAGGAACATAACACCGGTATGATGGAAACTAGGGCAGCAAGAGTGGAACAAAACACCAGGCATAAGGCCGAGCCTTCCACCCTTTACCAAGTATATAGATGCATTAATAATATAAGAGATATTGTGATATCCCAACATAACCCTGTCCACCATGGAGCAATCTTCAACTTCACCTGCAACTAGCAACGCTATAAGAGGGGCTGAGCAAAGCGGTAACATAGCCAAACAACGGTTTGCTAGGAAGGGTGTCAAAGGTTAGAGGTTCATGGCAATTTGGGAGGCTTGAAGAGCAAATGTTAGGTAATGCAGCATAGTGATAGAACGAAGCTACTAGCATAGCAATGATAGTAGTGAGATCCAGGGTAGCGGTCATCTTGCCTGAAATCCCGCAAGGAAGAAGAACGAGTCCATGAAGAAGATGAAGCCACGAAGACGAACCAAGCATAGACAAACGAATCCTCACGATCGCAATGAAAACGGGAACTATCGAGAAGAAGCACACAACATGGTAAACACACCACACATAGACAAGACATGATGCACAACAAGCATGATGCATGACAAGGCTACATGAAGCTACTCATGGCAAGAGATGATGCAAACAAGGGCAACACATCAAAGCAAGTTTAAATGAGGCCGGGAACAACATATAACAATTCCGGTAAGTCCTCATATGCAAGTTTCAAAGTTGGTCCAGAACTGAACAAACATTAAGTTGAAGTTGTTAAACAACAAGTTAAAGAGCACCAAGAGGATCTACACGAAATTCTAGTCAAGTTACATATAAAGTTCATTTAGTTCGGAGCTACGGTCTAGAAGATATGAGCAAAACAAGTTAAACATGGCATTGATGCAAAATGCACTCAAACATCAAGCAAACACACCAAAACAAGGATGCAACATGATAATATGAAACTACATGCAAAATCACGCAAGTTTCATATAGAGCACCCTCAAAACGGAGCAACGATTCAACACATACACTCTATACAAGTTATAGCAACAATCTGTCCAAAACAGCAACTAGGCATCTTCTAAGCATCAAAACAACAAGCTACAGCACCCCAACATAAGAACAAAAGGCATGAGCATGAAGTACAGGTAAATCAAAACAAAACATGAACACTGAGCTATCTCCAGAAACAACTAGAACATGCTCAAAAGGACATGGGAAGATTGCAAATTATAACAGTTTCAGGCTTGGCAGAAATAACATCAGGTTGCAATGTTTAGAGCTATCAAACAACATGTTACAGGAACTTAACATGGCAAACAAAGGCATGGCATGAATCTACTATTTGCATAGAACAAATGTCCCTTACTGACCATGAGCCAAAAAGGATCAAAAGATATGATGGCACCCATGTAAACATGGCAAGTTATATGACAGATTCCAACATGGCAGGAACAAAAATAAGTAGGCATGTTGGTGAGCTTGAACCACTCACCACAGAGCAATACATGGCATGACAAGGCAACCAAAAGTAAGAAGACATGTTTATGAAGCTAAGCATGGCAAGAACAAGTTCATAGGGTGCATGGATCACTAACAACAATCATGGAAACATTGAACTTAATGTTAACAGGCTGACAGCAACATTATTTAGCAAGTTTGGAGCAAGATTAAAACATGTTGCAGCAGGCTATAAATGCAACCAGGGGCATGAATGGATAGAGCATGACATGTATAACAAAACATCCTTAGTGAACATCTCCAGATGATGCATAGAATGACTTGTAGCAGCAAGTTTACATAGCAACAAAATATAACAGAATCTGTCAGGAAAACAGCAACAACAAGTACCCTACTTGACAAGCTCGATGCACTCAGTACAAGATTCAAAAAAATACATGGATGGCACCTCTGGAAAGATGGCATGGCATAGATCAAAACACATGTAGAGCTCATGCTCATAGGATGAACACATCAAACATGGCAAAAATGACAAATGGGCATGTTATAACAGTTTCAGCAGTTTAACATCACATAGCACTATTCCAACAGCATTTCGGGCATCAAGATGAGCTCAAATGAAAATGATGCAATGGAACGAAATGAAGTACTCGTCTAGACGAACAAGTTGACATATTACATGCACGAAATGGAGCATTATGCATAGTGTTATGATGCGATGCACATGGCATGAGAATGTCACAGATTCGGGGACTTAGTCGTTTTCTGGAAAAAAAACATACGGGCGCTATAAAGCTATATAACACACAGGGCGCGGGATAGCGTGGAGACGCTCACCTTGCGGCCTAGAGGGCCGGCTCGGTGTTGGGCTGGGCCGCGGGGAGGCTGGAGCTGGCTTGCAGGCTGGCGCACTACTGGGCCGGGGCCCACGCGGGGGTCCACGAGCGGCGCACGGGAGGAGCAGCTCCTCTGCTCACTCCCGAGCACGATTCATGGCAGCGGCGGCAGCCGGCAGGGACACGGGAGGCGGCCCGCGCCAGAGCAGACGGCGGGCGGCGCGGATCTGGGCGCGGGGCGCGGCTGGCGGCGGAGGGAGGCGCGGCGGGATCCGGAGGCGAG
>NC_041385.1:479583414-479586058 GCF_002162155.2 Triticum dicoccoides
CTCGGGCCCCACGGGCCGGCGGCGCGGATGGCGGCGGGAGGCCACGTGGCGTGTGGTGGTTGGCTGCGGGCGCGCCGGCGATTTCGTCCGGCGAGGCCGGACGTGTCCGGTGGCGGCGGGGCGATTTGATCTAGGGTTTGGACTGCGGGAATTTCGGGGGAGGCACACATATATATATGTAGAGGGAGCTAGGAGTGTCCAAATGAGGAGTGGTTTTTGGCCACGCGATCGTGATCGAACGACCGAGAGCATGGAGGAGAGTTAGCTGGGTTTTGGGCCACTTTGGAAGGGGTGTTGGGCTGCACACAAAAGAGGCTTTGCGGTTACCCGGTTAACCGTTGGAGTATCAAACGACCTCCAAATGGCACAAAACTTGACAGGCGGTCTACCGGTGCTATACCAAGGCCGCTTGGCAAACCTCGGTCCATTCCGAGAATGTTTAATACCCGCTCACAACGAGAGACAAAAAGGGGACGCCGGAGGACATAGGAGTGCCGGATTGCAAAACGGACAACGGGGAAAAAGCTCGGATGCATGAGACGAACACGTATGCAAAATGAGATGCACATGATGACATGATATGAAATGCAGAAGATGACATGGCAAAGTGCAACACGCAAGCAAATGACAAGGCAACGACGGTGAATAACTGGCAGACAGCTGGCGCATCGAATCCGGGGCGTTACAACACTCCTCCACTAACAAGAGATCTCGTCCTGAGATCTTAGGACCGAGACGGAAGGGAAAAGGAATGAGGTGAAACAAGAACTCAAGAGAAGAAGCAAAGAATCGAGAATCCTCGAGAGGAAGAGAGGAACGACGAGAATGACGAAAATCGAAAGCTCACAGAATTAGATAGACTAAGAAACCACTCCTGTTAGAACGAGATAAGAAACGAATAAGACTGGAAGGATTTAGGCAGCACTCCGGTTGAACAAGGAAAGGATAGAACACGAGCTAGAGAGGATGGAATGATACTTGATGAAGACATGACACAAAACCTCCGGAAAAAATTGAAATAGTGGAATGAAAAGAACTTAGAGGGAAGGATTGAAAGGACTTGTTGAGAAAATCAACAACGGAAAGGATAAGCTTGTCGTGGACTTATGGATAACATCTCAAAATTATGAGGTGATCTCCGACCACAAGCGGAAATGATTGGATAGCCGAGAAGAACGAAGAAATGCAAAACTCCACTTCAAAAGAATACGAAGAATTAAGTACACTTCGAGATGCGAGAAGAAAAAATACTTGAACTCCACCAACAAGAATCTTGATGAACACTTTGAAGAAAGAAATAACTCATGACGATCCATCGTGAGGAACTCCGGTAAAAAAAGGGTGACGAGATAGGAATGAAGGATAAAAATAATAAGATGGGCCTTGCGGTGATTCAGATGGAGGTTCCGACGAGATGGCCGAGGAAACTTCAACTCCAGAAAAGAAAAGATGAAAACACTTGGAACTAGAATTTATTCATCAAGAACAAACAACGAAGGAAGGGATTACTCACTTGGATGAAATAAGAATAAGATTTATTGTATGCTTATCCTTCATCAAATTAAATTGATGACAAGCAATGGATTTTACATACTACTTATTCTTCTTGAAAAGGGATTGAGAGGTGACATATCACAAACTTGAGAAGGTCTTCATGAACCACCGGTAGGATTCGGAAGAACGAATGGATTAAAATGATAATCAAGGAAAAGAGTCTTGAACGAACCACCGTAAGAATTCAGAAATGACTGACGAAAGAGAATGAATCACCGGGAAGAATTAGAAGAACAAATATGCTTGAGGGAATTTAGATGCAAAAAAACAAAGATAATGAGCTGATTAAAGAACACTTGACGAAGCACCGGGATAAATAGAGAACGATAACTAGAATGATGGCCTCCGGTGAAAAGAAACGGGAAAACAACTTCTGACACACTCCGGATGGGTGAAAAGAATAACTGACAAATGTAATAATTGAGAGGATAATAAGAAGCTAGAACCATGAATCTTCGGAAGAATGGACAGGATTTAGAGGAAAAACTCTTCCTCGATCTTCAAAGTTGAGAATGACAACGAGAAACACCACCGAAATTACCGAGATACTCCGGAAGAATGAAAAACAAAGAGGTTGAGCCAACAATGAAATGATTTGAAAGAGATCTTGGAAAAGCATCTGACTGATGAAATTCATACTTACGTCAAACTTTGAAAAGGATTAGTGATGGCTCCGGAATAATTAGAAGAGTCAGGTAAGATCCTGGGAAAAGACCTGTGGGTTAGGGCCCACTAAAAGAAAACACCGTTGGAAAGGATTGTTGAACAGACAGATGATGCACCGAAACAATTCAAATATTTGAAGGAGGTGACAACCACGAATTAATTGGAACACGGACGAATCTCCTGAGATGTCTTGAACACTCCGGAAGGATAAACTGGCGAGAGGCGAACGAGCAAGGAAAACACTTTTGAGCCGAGGAAATAATATGATCAACCGAAAAACTTGAATTGAATCCACCAGAAAAGAAAAGAGATGAAGAATGACGAACGAGACGAGAATTCACCGGTTGAAATAATTAAAGGAAGACCGAAGAGGCTCCACACGAATGAAGTTGATGGTCAAAAGAGACTCAAACTCCGGGAAGAA
>NC_041385.1:479586651-479590805 GCF_002162155.2 Triticum dicoccoides
GGGGAAAAAAACAACTGAGGATTAAACTTGGAAGGAGAAGAGGCTTGAGTCAACATGACGAGAAATGCACCGGATGAAAAGAGCTGAGAACCAACGATCGGAAAACCAACTGCGTAAACCTAAAGAAAAATTTGAAGGGGAAGAGGAGTAATACAAAACACCTACATCAAGATTCCTCACCAGAGCGACGAAGGGGCTGAGCAGTAAAAGAATTCCTACTCTCCGATATAACTAAATTCCGAAAACAGTTTTCTTCTAGACTCAACAACGGCCAAACTACACGATCAATCAAAGGGGGCTCCTAAGGTCGGTCGAGGCTCTGATACCAACTTGTCACGCCCAATATGCGACCCTATCCAAAAGGAACTCGAAGGTCCCGCCAAGGATAGACCCCCATATTGAGACGCTTTTGCAAGGTGGATATCATTACATCAACATTACATAAATAGATGGGGATACATAAAAAAGGCATACAATGCCACACGAATACAACATCATCTTACAAGAGATCAACATCTGACTACGGATGAACCACAAACAGAAACTCAAACAATATCCACCCTGCTAGCCCAGGCTGCCGACCTGGAACCTATCCCCTGATCGAGGAAGGAAACAGAAGCAGAACTCCAAGACAAGCAAGCCTCGCTCTCGCGTCATGGTCATCGCATAAACCTGTACCTGCAACTGTTGTTGTAGTAATCTGTGAGCCATGAGGACTCAGCAATCCCATTACCATGGGTATCAAGACTAGCAAAGCTTAATGGGAAAGGAAGGGGTAAAGTGGTGAGGTTGGAGCAGCGGCTAAGCAAGTATGGTGGCTAACATACGCAAGTAAGAGCGAGAAGAGAAGCAAAGGAACGGTCGTCAACTAGTGATGATCAAGAGGTGATCCTGAACTCCTACTTATGTCAAACATAACCTAAAAACCGTGTTCACTTCCCGGACTCCGCCGAGAAGAGACCATCACGGCTACGCACACGGTTGATGCGTTTTAAATTGGATCTGGTGTCATCTACAACCGTACATTAACATATTCCCATCTGCCACATAACCGCGGGCACGGGTCTCGAAAGTTTATACCCTGCAGGGGTGTCCCAACTTAGACCATGATAAGCTCTCGCGATCAACGAAGGATATACCTTCTCCCAGGAAGAGCCGATCAGTCTCGGAATCCCGGTTTACAAGACATTTCGACAATGGTAAAACAAGACCAGCAAAGCCGCCCGATGCGCCGACAATCCTGATAGGAGCTGCACATATCTCGTTCTCAGGGCAACACCGGATAGGTTAGCCTACGAGTAAAACCAGACCTCGAGTTGCCGCGAGGGGGCCCCGCAGTCTGCCCGGTTCAGACCAGCACTTAGAGAAGCACTGGCCCGGGGGGGCTAAAATAAAGATGACCCTTGGGTTGGCCGACCCAAGGGAAGGGTATAGGTGGTGGTGAGGCAAATGGTAAAACCAAGGTTGGGCCTTGCTGGAGGAGTTTTATTCAAAGCGAACTGTCAAGGGGGTCCCATAAATCACCCGACCACGTAAGGAACACAAAATCCAGGAACATAACACCGGTATGACGGAAACTAGGGCGGCAAGAGTGGAACAAAACACCAGGCATAAGGCCGAGCCTTCCACCCTTTACCAAGTATATAGATGCATTAATAATATAAGAGATATTGTGATATCCCAACATAACCCTGTCCACCATGGAGAAATCTTCAACTTCACCTGCAACTAGCAACGCTATAAGAGGGGCTGAGCAAAGCAGTAACATAGCCAAACAACGGTTTGCTAGGAAGAATGTCAAAGGTTAGAGGTTCATGGCAATTTGGGAGGCTTGAAGAGCAAATGTTAGGTAACGCAGCATAGCGATAGAACGAAGCTACTAGCATAGCAATGATAGTAGTGAGATCCAGGGTAGCGGTCATCTTGCCTGAAATCCCGCAAGGAAGAAGAACGATTCCATGAAGAAGATGAAGCCACGAAGATGAACCAAGCTTAGACGAACGAATCCTCATGATCGCAACGAAAATGGGAACTATCGAGAAGAAGCACACAACATGGTAAACACACCACACATAGACAAGACATGATGCACAACAAGCATGATGCATGACAAGGCTACATGAAGCTACTCATGGCAAGAGATGATGCAAACAAGGGCAACACATCAAAGCAAGTTTAAATGAGGCCGGGAACAACATATAACAATTCCGGTAAGTCCTCATATGCAAGTTTCAAAGTTGGTCCAGAACTGAACAAACATTAAGTTGAAATTGTTAAACAGCAAGTTAAAGATCAGCAAGAGGATCTACACGAAATTCTAGTCAAGTTACATATAAAGTTCATTTAGTTCGGAGCTACGGTCTAGAAGATATGAGCAAAACAAGTTAAACACGACATTGATGCAAAATGCACTCAAACATCAAGAAAACACACCAAAACAAGGATGCAACATGATAATATGAAACTACATGCAAAATCACGCAAGTTTCATATAGAGCACCCTCAAAACTGAGCAACGGTTCAACACATACACTCTATACAAGTTATAGCAACAATCTGTCCAAAACAGCAACTAGGCATCTTATAAGCATCAAAACAACAAGCTACAGCACCCCAACATAAGAACAAAAGGCATGAGCATGAAGTACAGGTAAAGCAAAACAAAACATGAACACTGAGCTATCTCCAGAAACAACTAGAACATGCTCAAAAGGACATGGGAAGATTGCAAATTATAACAGTTTCAGGCTTGGCAGAAATAACATCAGGTTGCAATGTTTAGAGCTATGAAACAACATGTTATAGGAACTTAACATGGAAAACAAAGGCATGGCATGAATCTTGCATAGAACAAATGTCCCTTACTGACCATGAGCCAAAAAGGATCAGAAGATATGATGGCACCCATATAAACATGGCTAGTTATATGACAGATTCAAACATGGCAGGAACAATAATAAGTAGGCATGTTGGTGAGCTTGAACCACTCACCACAGAGCAATACATCGCATGACAAGGTAACCAACAGTAAGAAGACATGTTTATGAAGCTAAGCATTGCAAGAGCAAGTTCATAGGGTGCATGGATCACTAACAACAATCATGGAAACATTGAACTTAATGTTAACAGGCTGACAGCAACATTATTTAGCAAGTTTGGAGCAAAATTACAACATGTTACAGCAGGCTATACATGCAACCAGGGGCATGAATGGATAGAGCATGACATGTATAACAAAACATCCTTAGTGAACATCTCCAGATTATGCATAGAATGACTTGTAGCAGCAGGTTTACATAGCAACAAAATATAATAGAATATGTCAGGAAAATAGCAACAGCAAGTACCCTACTTAACAAGCTCGATGCACTCAGTACAAGATTCAAAAAAATACATGGATGGCACCTCTGGAAAGATGGCATGTCATAGATCAAAACACATGTAGAGCTCATGCTCATAGGATGCACACATCAAACATGGCAAAAATGACAAATGGGCATGTTATAACAGTTTCAGCAGTTTAACATCACATAGCACTCTTCCAACAGCATTTCGGGCATCAAGATGAGCTCAAATGAAAATGATGCAATGAAATGAAATAAAGTACTCGTCTAGACAAACAATTTGAGATATTACACGCACGAAACAGAGCAGTATGCACAGAGTTATGATGCGATGCACATGGCATGAGAATGTCACAGTTTCGGGGACTTGGTCGTTTTCTGGAAAAAACATACGGGCGCTATAAAGCTATATGACGCACAGGGCGCGGGATAGCGAGGCGACGCTCACCTTGCGGCCTAGAGGGCCGGCTCGGTGTTGGGCTGGGCCGCGGGGAGGCTGGAGCTGGCTTGCAGGCTGGCGCGCTGCTGGGCTGGGGCCCACGCGGGGGTCCACGAGCGGCGCACGGGAGGAGCAGCTCCTCTGCTCGCTCCTGAGCACGATTCATGGCGGCGGTGGCAGCCGGCGGGGACGCGCGAGGCGGCCCGCGCCGGAGCAGACGCCGGGCGGCGCGGATCTGGGCGCGGGGCGCGGCTGGCGGCGGAGGGAGGCGCGGCGGGATCCGGAGGCGAGGCCGACGCGGGACCGGCGACCGGGAGGCGCGGCCGGGCCCGGCGGCAGCGCGGGACGGCGCCCGCGGCGGCGCGGCGCCC
>NC_041385.1:479591219-479617627 GCF_002162155.2 Triticum dicoccoides
GCGGGACGGCGGGAGGCGGCGAAGGGCCGGGCGGGCCCGACTCGGGCCCCGCGGGCCGACGGCGCGGATGGCGGCTGGAGGCCACGTGGCGCGTGGTGGTTGGCTGCGGGCGCGGCGGCGATTTCGTCTGGCGAGGCCGGACATGTCCGGCGGCGGCGGGGCGATTTGATCTAGGGTTTGGACTGCGGGAATTTCGGGGGAGGCACACATATATATAGGTAGAGGGAGCTAGGAGTGTCCAAATGAGGAGCGGTTTTTGGCCACGCGATCGTGATCGAACGACCGAGAGCATGGAGGAGAGTTAGCTGGGTTTTGGGCCACTTTGGAAGGGGTGTTGGGCTGCACACAAAAGAGGCTTTGCGGTTACCCGGTTAACCGTTGGAGTATCAAACGACCTCCAAATGGCACGAAACTTGACAGGCGGTCTACCGGTGCTATACCAAGGCCGCTTGGAAAACCTCGGTCCATTCCGGGAACGTTTAATACTCGCTCACAATGAGAGACAAAAAGGGGACGGCGGAGGACATAGGAGTGCCAGATTGCAAAACGGACAACGGGGAAAAAGCTCGGATGCATGAGACGAACACGTATGCAAAATGAGATGCACATGATGACATGATATGAAATGCAGAAGATGACATGGCAAAGTGCAACACGCAAGCAAATGACAAGGCAACGACGGCGAATAACTGGCAGACACCTGGCGCATCAAATCCGGGGCGTTACAGATGAGGAGGGACTCCTCTCCCTCCTTGAGCTCCCTGATGTAGACCCAGAAGACAAGAAGACCAAGGCCAAGGACGTGAAGCGCAAGGGACCAGCTGTGCTCGCAGCCGAACCAAAAATGAAGCGCGGCCGTGATCACCCCGAGTCATCCAAGGGCAGCCGACGATTCTGCGTCTTCCACAATGTGCACAGCCACAACACCAATGGCTGTCAAGAGCTCAGGGCCCTCCGCGACGGGCGCCTCGGTCGTCTCCCCGAGCACAACAATCGATGCTACGGTCATGGAGGTGGCCGAGGTGGAGGACGCTGGGACAGCCATGACCATCATCAGGAGTGGCCCGACCAGCCTCAGGAGGACCCCTAGCAAGGCCAGCCTTGCGAGGGCGCCTGAAGGGACCAGCCTCGCGAGGATCGGCCTCAGGGCAATGCTGGTCTTCCTCCACTGCCTCCGCCGCCAAGAAGGAACGAAGACCACCACCAGGATGAGGGGGTCGGGGGCTTCCAAGAGCCTCGTGCCATCGCCTGCATCTTGGGCGGCTCCCTGGCCCAGCCTCTCATCGGGCCTTCAAGCAATTTGTGTGTGAGGTGAACGTACTGCTCCCCAAGCTCGAGGTGGCACGCCCGCTCAGGTGGTGCAAGTACGCCGTCACCTTCAACTCCTCCGACCAGCTGAAGTGCGCGGCCACAGCCGGCGCGCTCCCAATGCTCTGTTGACCCATCATCAGCAACATACTTGTCACCAAGACACTAATCGATGGTGGAGCAGGGCTCAATATTATCTCTGTCCAATGTATAACAGGCTCCAAGTGCCATACCACTAGCTCCAGCCTATCAAGCCCTTCTCAGGAGTGACCGATGGCTCCACGCACCTATCGGGTAGGTCTGCCTCCCCGTCACCTTCGGCAAGCGCGACAACTACCACACCGAGCTCATTGACTTCGACATCGCCGACATTCGCCTACTGTACAACGCCATCCTTGGGTTCCCAGCATTGGCTAAGTTCATGGCGGCAACGCAACATGACTACAATGTCTCAAGATGCCGGGGAGCGGCGGCATCATCACGGTCGCCTACGAGGAAAATGATGTAGTGTGCTCTCTCGAGTGCGCCTATCAAGATGCAGCAGTCGAGAACCCTGAAGACAAGGGCGATGTCCTCCCTCCTGAGATCGCCCCCAAGACAAAGAAGCAGCTACTGGGCCAGGGATCTCTGGAGGAGGCATCGCTCGAAGGTGCCGTGTTGAGCCTCGCGTCCGTGGACGGGGCGCCTTCGCCTATCGCATAGGAAGGCGCGGTCGACGCCCTCTCAGGTTGGGCTCGGGGGATCTCTTCTGGAGGTCCTTTGACCCTGCCAACGTCACGAGGGAGGTGCTTGGGCACCATGTGGAGGCATGCTTCAGTGCACGCTTCCGAGGAGAGAGCACAGGGCGCAAGGCCTGAGGCGCTCAGGAATTCATCAGCAAGGCAGTTAAGGAAATTCAGGAGGTGAGGGCTCTGGAGGGCGACCGCCGCCCACTACTAGGCGCGGCTCCTTGCCCCAGCGAGGACGAAGAGCCGCGCGTGTGCGTCAACATCTCAGGGCTCAATAGGGCCGTGTCTCAAGAGCTCTTCTGGCCATCCGTGTCGGTCGATGCAAGGGTCCCCCTCACAGCTACGTTCGCATGCCCTATGGCTTGTTGAGCGCGGCTGTTGCATTTAAGCGCCACATGTGGGACCTCCTAGCGGCTCGGGAGGTGTCGGATTACGGGTTCTGCAAACCCTTGAGAGGTTCGAACTCTGGGGTGCGTGCGGAGATCTCAACCTAACCAGCCTGCCTACTCGCGATCCTCCTAAGCCTAGCGCGACAAGCTCAAAGAGACAAAGAGACACAGCAGTTTTCCTGGTCCGGCCCACCTTGCGGTGTAATACCCTACTCCAGCGTTCTGCTGGATTGCCTCGGAGGGCTGAGGATGAACTAGTACAGTGGATGAACTGGCCTCAGGAGGTGAGGTGTTCTTGAGCTCAAGGGAGCTGGCGTGGTGTGAGCTAGTTTGGCTTGTCTTGCCTTTATGGTGGTGGCTAGTCCTATTTATATTGGGCTTGGTCCTCTTCACAAATGTTGGTGGGAAGGGATCCCACAACGGCCGGATTTGAAAGGGGAAAAGCAGTACAGCTTATCCTGACAAAAGTAGTCTTCGCCCGCGAAAAGCCTCTGGTCGTGACGCTGTGGTGGGCTCGTCGATGACCTTCGTCCTGCCGTCCTGGCGGTCTTGGTCTCGTTGCACCAGAATGGAAACCTTTGGCTGATTCCTCGGGACTTCACGCCTATGGCTTTTCTCCTTTGCACCGAAGAGGAAACCTGCGCTCTGCGCCCATCTGGCCTTGCTCGTCATGGCTCACGTCAGCTGAGCCTCGTGAGGTAAACCTTGCATAGAACTCTCCGCCCCTCGTGAGCCAGACTGAGGAGGCCGATCCCCTCGGGGGTCTTGGTGTCGTCCGCCTCGTGAGGCTTGGCCCCTCGCGAGGGTCTTGAGTTGTTGATGCTGAAGCTGGGCCGTACCAGGCCGTCGATGGAGCCACGTGGTGGGCCGCAGGCAGGCAGGGCTAGATACCCCCATATCCAGAACGCTGACAGTAGCCCCCGGGCCCAAGGCGTGCTTGGACTTGGCTTCCAGGCAAATCCAAAGGGCAAGTGCGGAGCACCGCGGGTCCCTAACCGCCTGTGGCCTTTATGACGTGTGGCGATTGATGGTATGTGGGCGACTCCGCTTCCCCATGCTGCCTCGGCAACCATTCGACTTGATGGGACGATGCGACATGCAGAAGGTCATGATGGCGCGAGGTCGTGGAGGTCGGCGGTTGGCCTCCCTTGGCTATAAAGGTGAGGGAGGGGCAGAACCCCTCGCCCATCTCTCCTTCGTCTTGCTTGCGCTTACTTCTTCTCTTATCCACCTTGCGCCCATGGCATCGCCGAGGAGGTTTTCAGCGGCTGAGAAGGGGAAGGCTTCCAAAGAGGGGCCTACCGCTCCGCCTCCCAAGAGAGGTCGCGGTCGCCCCCGCAAGCATCCTGCGGTTCCCACGATGGCTCCTAGGGGGCGCGGGCGTGCACCCCTAGAGCTGGCACTCCTCTTGGTGCCCGCGATGGCACCTCTTCTCGCGGTAGGGGCCTCTGGCTTTGGAGCAGCCCCCATGATGAAGGGAGGCGCGACATGATCGTGCGCCCGCCTCGGCCGCGCTTCTCTTCGCTGGACGTGCTCCCTGAATTTGTGGTGTGGTCGAAGAGCCAGGCCGGCACCTCGCTCCGGCTTCCGCGTTTCTTCACCGGCGAACTTTCTTCCTCGGGGCTTGATGGTCTCTTGCTGCAGGCCGACGGTTGCTGCAATAGAGCTTCATGGGTTGGTGCCAGGGTTGCCGCCTCCGGTAGTGTGGTCCTTACCCGTGGCTGGCAGACTTTCGCCTGCGCGTGTGACCTGGGCGGAAGGTGTACCATCCACTTCAAGTACGACAACCTGGCGACCCTCTATGTGAGGGTGTTCAGGGAGGACGGTCGCCGCTTGGTCTTGGCGACGCACGCTCCTCCTGGAACGGTAGCTCTTCCTCGGATGAGAGCTCGAGCTG
Organism: Triticum dicoccoides; assembly: GCF_002162155.2. Taxonomy (NCBI): domain Eukaryota; kingdom Viridiplantae; phylum Streptophyta; class Magnoliopsida; order Poales; family Poaceae; genus Triticum; species Triticum dicoccoides. Next base: position 479,595,542 of record NC_041385.1, read on the forward strand.
TGGCGGCTACGACCAACCTCCACATCGTCATGGCCGGGTCAAGGACTCGGTGGTTTGTCCCGCCACGGCGGTCCAGTGAAGCTGGAGAGGAACCCAGCATGAGGCTGGGGGCTGGCGAACTTGGACTCAAGACCGGCAGCCCTAGGTCGCCTACGGGAGAACTGGTGAAGCACCGAGCCACCTTGAGGCGCTTCTTGAGGATGCGGCGCTGGTGCCGAGCTCGTACGCCTTCGGGCCCTCTTTGTTTAGCCTTTCCTTTCTCCTATAATTCGAAAAAAGGATGTACCATGCGAGGGCATATAACAAACTATGGCGGTTATGCCCTTTATGCTACACTTGCTATCTTGATGCTATGTTGTAACGTTTTGCGATCTGAGTAAGCTAAGGTAGGAAAGCTTAGCTTGGTATGTGTGTAGTAGTTTTCCGCCTCACAAAAACCTGGCCTAAGGTACTCGACGGGGCCCCCTTTCTCGGGGAGCCATGGGTGCAGACCCCGGAAGACGTCTTGGGGTCTCAGGAGCCGCTGCAGGGCTGTCTTCGAAGCAAGAGAAACTGACGAGCGACTCACTCCCCCTTATGCGAGCCCCCTGCCATAGATTAGCTCAGACTTGATGCACTGCATCGTGCTGCACGGGGGGCACCGACATGAGGGGTGCTGGTGCCTGTGAGCTTGATCGAGGACTCCTAGCAAGGATGAAGCCGAAGTACTAGGGTTCGGCATGGTGCGTGCGCGCGAGGGCAGGCCCAAGGCGCACACACCTACCTAGCCCCACGCGCGGGGCGTGCGAGAGGAAGTGATGGGCGACTGCCACCTCTCCCATGCCCTTAGGCCAAAAACAGCTCAGGAGAAGGAAACAACTCGAGGAAGCAGGGTTCAAAAATACCAAATCCATTGAAAGGTTACTAAAAAATTGCAAGCAACTTCAGAAAGCAAATGAACAGCAGCGTCCGGCACCTAATCTAGTATTCTCACCAGCGCGGAGCTAAGTGCTGCCACTAAGACGTGGGAGGGAGCCCCCATGAGGCCCCAGGGCGACTCTCAGGACACTTCGGGGCGTGTACAGCCCCATTCATTATTACGCGAGAGTGTCACGAGCGGAGACCTTCATAGGTCGGAGCCTTGCTTCAGGGGTAGAACTTCCAGAGGTGCTGGATGTTCCAGACGTTCTGGATGGGGACCCTGTCCTGTGTCTCCAGGCGCACGGCGCCAGGCCTGGAGACACGGGCAATCCTAAACGGGCCCTCCCACATGGGAGAGAGCTTGTGCAGCCCCTCCCTGGAGAGCACCCGCATCAGGACGAGGTCGCCCACCTCTAACGTCCTGGAGCGGATGCTGCAGCAGTGGTACCGTCGTAGTGCCTGCTGGTACCTTGCCGCCCGGAGCGAGGCTTGTCGACGGAGTTCCTCCCCCAGCACGAGATCAATCCCCCGCATGGCGTCCTGGCGTGCCTTGTCAAACGCCAGGACCCGCGTGGAGCGATGCTTGACCTCGTGAGGGAGAACCACTTCTGCTCCATAGACGAGGAAGAACAGCGTCTCTCCCGTTGGCTTGGTCGGTTGGTGCAGATGGACCACAACACGGACTACAACTCGTCAAGCCAGCCCCTGCCGGAGGCCTCGAGCTTCTTCTTGAAGGTCCTGGTCTTGAGGCCCCTCAAGACTTCTGCATTGGCCCGCTCGGCCCAGCCGTTGCTCCGTGAGTGTGCTACTAAGGCGTAGCATATCTGCGTTCCAAGGTTAGCACAGTATGTTTTGAAAAGGTTGTTGGTGAACTCCGAGCCGTTGTCGGTGATGATGCGGTTGGGGACCCCAAACCGGCTCACGATCCCCTTGATGAACTTGACGGCCGATCCAGCTGGGATAGTGCTCATGGCTTCTACCTCCGCCCACTTGGTGAACTTGTCGATGGCGACGTAGAGGTACCGATAGCCCCCCGATGCTCGAGGGAACGGCCCCAAGATGTCTAGCCCCCAGACCGCGAACGGCCATGTGAGTGGGATATTTTGGAGGCCCTACGCGGGCTGGTGGATTTTCTTGGTGTGAAACTGGCATGCTTCACAAGAGCGCACTAGCTCTACGACGTCATTAAGTGCGGTGGGCCATTAGAAGCCGCTGCAGAATGCCTTGCCCACCAGAGTTCATGACGAGGAATGATGCCCACAGTCCCCACCATGTATGTCCACTAGCAGCTCGAGCCCCTGTTCCCTGGAGATGCACCTCAACGAAACGTCATTGGGCCTCTTGCAATATAACTCACCATCCTGGATGCAGTACATGGTAGCTTGACGGGCCACACGCTCGGCGTCTTCCTCCTTCTCTGGCAGGGTCCCCTGAAGCAAGTACGCCTTGAACTCTTCGGGTCAAGCACCCCTCCTGAGGCTCGAGCGCGAGCAGCAGGCGGGCCCCCAAGGGGTGGCCATAGGCTGGGGCGCCCATCTCGGATGCCTGTGGCAAGTCCTCTTGAGGCGGTGTTGGAGTCGTGGCATGGGGAGTCGCAGACGGCTTGAAGAGCCGCTCCTCAAACACCCCCGGCTCCTGAGGGAGCCTGCGGGAGGCCCTCTTAGCGATGTCGTCCACTTCCTTGTTTGTTCCGTGCGGCACGTGTTGCAGCTCCACGCCCATGAACCGCTTCTCCATCTTGCGCACCTCTTCTAGGTACGCCTCCATGTGCTCGTCCTTAGGCGTGTACTCCATGTTAGAGAAGTTGACGAGGAGCTGAGAGTTGCCCTTGATGGTGAGGCACATCACTCCCAGTGCGGCCGCGACCCTGAGTCCGGCGAGCAAGCCTTCGAATTCTGCAATGTTGTTGGAGACCTTCTCGCCCCGCGGGAAGCAGAGATGCACTGCGTAGAAGAGCTTGTCCTTGGTGGGTGAGATGAGGACGGCCACCGCTCCTGTGCCTTGTCGCACAAATGCCCCATCAAAGTACATGATCCATCCATCAGGTTCCTCGTCTCCCGGCAGGAGGGAGCGGTCCTCGCCTAAGTCCACTCGGCCACTAAGTCCGCGAGTGCCGCACCCTTGATGACCTTGGTGGTGCTGAACTCGAGATTGAACACCTGAAGCTCGATGTTCCATTCAGCAACTCGCCCGGTGGCATTCGGGATCCGGAGCACCCTCTCCAGCGGGTACGTCGAAACAAACTTGATGGGGTGGCCTTGAAAGTAGTGGCGCAGTTTTTGGGAGGCGACCAGGAGCGCGACCAGGAGTTTCTGAGGCATGGGGTAGTGCGCCCGGGCCTCCCTCGGTACCATGCTGACAAAGTAGACAGGGTGCTCGACAAGGGGGAGGCATCAACGGAGTCTTGGTTCTTCGTGAGGGTGCAAGTCCTCCATGGCTTCATGAGGTCCGCCCTTGGGAGCCTCGGTGGCCGTAGGGTCGATCGTGGCCTCGGGAGGAATGTCGACCACAGGATCGGTCAAGGCCCCAGGCGCACCGTCCTGAGGGTGTTGTGTCTTGCTCAATGGTTGTGCATCTTGCTGAGGTTTGTTGGACGGGCGTTCCTTCCTTAGTGCCACCAGGGTTGCGCTGGCTGAGTGAGGGGTGGCTACCAGATAGAGCAGCAAGGGCTCGAGAGAGCGCGGTGCCACCATTACTGGTGGGCTGGTCAAATATCTCTTGAGGTCTTTGAACGCTGCATCCGCCTCTGGGGTCCACTTGTATGGCTCCTTCCTTTTCATCAGCTTGAAGAACCGGAGGGCGCGCTCCCCCAGCTTGGAAATGAAGCACCCAAGCGAGGTTACATGGCCCGCCAGCTTCTGCATCTTTTCAGGGTCTGTGGGGGGCTCATGTCCTTTATCGCCTTGACCTTCTCCGGGTTGGCCTCGATCCCTCTGTGTGACACCAAGAAGCCCAGCAGCTTGCCAGATGGAACCCCGAACACATACTTTTCGGGATTAAGCCGAAGATCCACCTTGCGCAGGCTGGCAAACGTCTCCTCTAGATCTGCTATCAGGGTCTCGGCCTCCCGAGACTTCACCACTATATCGTCAACATAGGCCTCTGCATTCCTCCCGAGCTGCGAGCCCAGGGCGATATGCATCAGTCGCTGGAAGGTTGCCCCGGCATTAAGTAGTCCAAAGGGCATGCAGGTGTAGCAGTACACCCCGGAGGGGTCAGGAATGCCGTTTTCTCCACATCCTGCACGGCCATCTTGATTTGGTGGTAGCCTGAGAAGGCATCCAAGAAGCACAACAGGTCGCATTCGGCGGTGTAGTCCATGATCTCGTCAACGCGAGGGAGTGAGAAGGGATCTTGCGGGCAGGCCTTGTTGAGGTTGGTGAAGTTGACACACATGCTCTCCTTCCCTCCTTTCTTGGGGACGATGACGGGGTTAGCCACTCCGGGTATCGTACCTCTCTAATGACCCCTGCGGCTTGTAGCTTGCGGGTTTCCTGGATGATGAAGGCCTATTTCTCGGTCGACTGACGACGAGCCTTCTGCTTCACTGGTCGCACGGGCATACGCTCAGGTGGTGCTCGATTATTCCCCTTGGGACCCCATACAGGTGTTTGGGTTCGCAAGCGAATACATCCTTGTTGGCTCGCAAAAAGCTGACCAATGCCTCCTCTTGGTCCCGAGGGAGGCCAGCCCCTATGGTGAAGGTGGCGCTGGCCACTGCATCCTCACTGACCAGCACTTGCTTCATCTCGGCTTGGTCTTGGGAGAACAATTCCTTCTTCTTGGCCGGCGCTGCTTCTGGGGCCTCCTGGCCCCCTTTCTCATTGGGTAGCGCAGATGCGACTGACCTGAAGGCGAGCTTGAGGTCCTGCAGTGTGCCTTTGGTGTCCCCCACTACCAAGGACACCGTTGCTGCCGGGTATCTTCATGAGGTTGTACGCAGGGTGGGTCGTAGCCATAAACTGGGCCAAGGCTGGGTACCGCAGAATGGCATTGTATGGCAGGTCGATCCTAGCGATGTCAAAGTCGATGACCTTGTTGCGGTAGTTGTCGCGGGTCCCGAAGGTGACAGGGAGGCAGATCTGCCCCAGGGGCTGGTGGAGCCGCCGCCGACCCCGGAGAAAGGCTTGGAGGTGCGGAGCTGGCTGGGCGGCACGTGCAGCTGGACGAATGCCTCCGGGGAGAGAACGCTGAGGCCAGCTCCACCGTCGATGAGGGTTCTGGTGATCGCCACATTGCATATGGTGGGGGTGCAGAGCATTGGGAGCGCGCCTGCTCCCATCGCGGCGGCAGGATGATCCTTGAGGCCAAAGGTGAGGTCGGCCTTGGGCGCCGTCCAGCCCGGGGGAGCCCCCGAGCCCGCCTGGGTGGTGCTTACTTGCTGATAGAACTGATTGATGTGGCGATCAGAGGGTGGCGCCTACGAGCCACCCAGGAGAGCTGCGATGACCGGGGGCGCCGGTGCCGCGTAGCGGGAGAGGAAAAGGCCGCGCAGCTCTTCCTAGGAGGCCACCGAGGATGCCGGTAGGTTGAGTAACCAGGCGCGCGGTGTGCCTACCAGGGCCATGGGGAGCCAGTTGGCCTTCACCTTGTCGTCTCCGCTGGCCGCCCAGACTACCTCCTCGTATGCTTGAAGAAAGGCGGCCGGATCCGCCGCGCCGTCATAACGTGGCAGCATCTCTTTTCAGAACTTGGGCGGCCACTGCACCTGCCGCAGAAAGAGGGTGAAGCAGTGCAGCCCCGACGCTTCTTCGGGGGCACGCGTCAGCTGGGTCAACGGGTGGGCGCTCGCCATCGGAGCCAGCGGCGCGATCTGGTGGTCGGGGTAGAAGATTTCCGACGCACCCCTACCTGGCGCGCCAAATGTTGGATTATGGGTTCTGCAAACCCTTGAGAGGTTCGAACTCTGGGGTGCGTGCGGAGATCTCAACCTACCAAGCCTGCCTACTCGCGATCCTCCTAAGCCTAGCACGACAAGCTCAAAGAGATAAAGAGACACAACAGTTTATCCTGGTTCGGGCCACCTTGTGGTGCAATACCCTACTCCAGCGTTTTGGTGGATTGCCTCGGAGGGCTGAGGATGAACTAGTACAGTGGATGAACTGGCCTCAGGAGGTGAGGTGTTCTTGAGCTCAAGGGAGCTGGCGTGGTCTGAGCTAGTTCGGCTTGTCTTGCCAATATGGTGGTGGCTAGTCCTATCTAGTGGCCTTGGTCCTATTCCCAAATGTTGGCGGGAAGGGATCCCACAATGGCCGGATTTGAAAGGGGACAAGTAGTACATCTTATCCTGACAAAAGTAGTCTTCGCCTGCAAAAAGGCACTGGTCGTGACACTACGATGGGCTCGTCGATGACCTCCGTCCTGCCATCCTGGCGGTCTTGGTCTCGTTGCACCAGAATGGAAACCTTTGGCTGATTCCTCAGGACTCCATGCCTGTGACTTGCCTCCTTTGCACCAAAGAGGAAACCTATGCTCTACGCCCGCCTGGCCTTGGTCCTCATGGCTCACGTCAGCTGAGCCTCATGAGGTAAACCTTGCATAGAACTCTACGCCCCTCACGAGCCAGCCTGGGGAGGCCGATCACCTCGGGGGTCTTGGTGTCATCCGCCTCGCGAGACTTGGCCCCTCGCGAGGGTCTTGAGTTGTTAATGCTGAAGCTGGGTTGTACCAGGCCGTCGATGGAGCCACGTGGTGGGCCATAGGAAGGCAGGGCTGGATAACCCCATATCCAGAACGCTGATATGAGGCTAGGCGCCAGGCGATCCAGGCGGAGATGGAGATGGATCCTCACGATCCCACCGGGCCTGGGAGGTTTAGGGCCTGGGAGGATCGTGAGGAGCGACTTCAGCAAGGCGTGCCTTCTGCTACCCCGAGATTTCTTCAGGAACAATGCCAGGTGACATCTTTTGGTTCATTCAGTTTGGGGGCGCCCCTAGGGCGGCACTATCCCCAGGTCGCGTAGGTCCGTCCCTGTGACATGTATCCTTCTCGCATTCATCAGAACTGGGTTACCTTCCTCTATGAGTTGCCTTAAGACTATCAATTGCCTGTCCGGCGCTTCGTCGCCATGAACGTCTCATGCCCTTGCAAGCCCACCCATGACCGCCTCATGATTAAGGACAGGCACAGCGTCTATGCTCGGGTCCGTCCCTGCAGTGTTGCTAAACCCAAGAGGATGAGCTCTGGCTCACGGGACAGCTCCTGTGTATGTCACCTCCCATGGCCCTTGGTGCCTTGTTCTTGCATGAGCTAATCACGAGCGGGCGAGTGAGGGCACGTGACACGGTGCCGCATCACCACGGGAGCCGCGCGCTGGTTGTTTTTCTTCAGGATCTTTGCATGGGAAGACTGGGCAGGGCGCCTGTGCTCAGGTCCGTCCATGCAGCGTTGATAAACCCAATGGCTGAGCTCTGTCAGGCGGGCCGGCCTTGTTCACGTAACCTCCTAGGGTCATTGGTGTCTGGCTTTCACATGCAATAACCTCAGGAGATTCACTCGGCACAGGTTACCTAACCATCTTGCAGCACTGACACAAGTGTTCCCAATCAAATTCAGCGCAACCCTCCTTGAGGTAGGGCCTCGTGAATCCTGCGCTGGCTCACGTGTGCCCATACACACCTCCTCTAGCCCTGCCGTGCAAGCCACGTGTAAGGGTGGGGCTATACACGCCCCAGGGGCTCTCCTTAGAGGGAGCCCCCTCCCACGTACCAGTGGAAGCACCATGCTCCGCGCTGGCAGTCATCACTGCCAAGGAGCGGCTATGCCCGTGCAAGAGCGGAAGCGCCATGCTCCGCACTGGTGATAAACAACTGAGGGTGGCCTCGCGGCCGCAGCAACCTCAGGGAGACCCCTGGCTCAGTGCTTAGCCTCACCGCGCTGCTCTCCCTCGGGAGGGTAGTGCGAGGGGGCTGGGAACGGGGGGTACACTCATGTCGTGCCTGGCATACGCCACCCTGCTAGGTCCCACGGACCTGGTCTTCATGCGCCCCTCCCAAGCGAAAGCTCGGCGAGGTAAGGTATGATGGTCTGTTCGTATGTCAAGGGGGACTCCTGAGCATCGCGTCTCAGGAGCCTAACTGTCCACGTAGCTCCTCACCCCTTGGTCTCGTCCTAGCAATCCGGACGACCTGACGGCGGCTAAGGTATGCGCGGGGCCGGGCCCTAGCGATGCAGAACATCAAGGTCTGCTCTTGCACTCCCTTTCCTAAGTTGTTCGTACGTGAAGGGGGACTCCTGAGTATCGCATCTCAGGAACCTAACTGACCCTACAGCCCCTCACCCCTTGGCCTCGTCCTGGCAATCCGGACGACCCAACGGTGGCTGAGGTACGCGCGGGGTCGGGCCCTGCCAACGCAGAACGCTAAAGCAAACAGAAAAGAGATTGCAAAACTCTAGCAGAATTATTACAAAACATATTGTTCCGATCATAAGTTCTTACGCCTCCACGAGGCATGATACATGTTGCAGAATAAAACCAGGGAGAAGCAGTGTCGCCGGGCCCCCTCTTCAGCCTTGGACACCACCGTCGCCCACCTGCGGAGTCTCATCATCGATGATGTCGCCGTTGTCCTTGCCGTCGGCTGCAGCTGCGGGACCAACAGTGAGGAAATTCTTCAACAGGGCCTCCACCGGACCCTTCACGGCTTCACCAGCAGTGGCGCAGGACTCGGGATGCACAGGCTCGAGCAAGGCAGTGAAGTCAAAGCTGGCGTCCCGAAGATAGAGATGGCTGAAGGCGCACGTCAGGGCCGAGGAAGAGAGTATGCGGGCCTCCCCCTCCACCATGGAGCCAAGGTTTTACCATCATTAAATTTGCATGAAAAGGAAAGGTGTGGATCTTCATCCTAGAGCAACAAAGTATAATCATATCTCAAGGATAGTTGACGAGCATACCAACGCAACATATGAATTTGATCCCATAATAGTTTCCTTTTTGTGTCAAGCGATAATCCCTAAAGTATTCACGTTTATCCAACGTGTCTCCCATAACAAAAATGAATGGGGTTTTCTCAGGATTATCAAAGTAGTGCATAATTTCTTTCACATAACGAGCATCGAGGGTTTTAGGAGGTTCCCCATCTCCATGAGCAGCAAGTACACCTAATTTTTTTGGTATTTCGTCTTCCATATCCATAACTAAAGATAGAGAACAACTAAGAAGAGCAAATAAAAATTACTTAGTGACAAAGAAAACAAGCACACACGAGGATATTCACCCCACACTATGACTCCCCGGCAACGGTGCCAGAAAAAGGTCTTGATAACCCACAAGTGTAGGGGATCAATTGTAGCCTCTTTCGATAAGTAAGAGTGTCGAACCCAACGAGGAGCTAAAGGTAGAACAAATATTCCCTCAAGTTCTATCGACCACTGATACAACTCTACGCACGCTTGACGTTCGCTTTACCTAGAACAAGTATGAAAGTAGAAGTACTTTGTAGGTGTGATAGGATAGGTATGCAAGAATATAAAGAGCACGTAAATAAAAACTAGGGGCTGTTTAGATAAATAAGCAATAAAGTAAATATAGCGAGTGTGGAAAAGTGGTGGTAGGAGTTGTGAAATTGTCCCTAAGCAATTGACTACTTTACTAGACCGATAATCACTATTGCAATTTTATTTGAGGGAGAGGCATAAGCTAACATACTTTCTCTTCTTGGATCATATGCACTTATGATTGGAACTCTAGCAAGCATCCGCAACTACTAAAGATCATTAAGATAAAACCCAACCATAGCATTAAAGTATCAAGTCCCCTTTATCCCATACGCAAACAACCTACTTACTCGGGTCTATGCTTCTGTCACTCACGCCACCCACCATAAGCAAATCATGAACATATTGCAAACCCTACAGTGGGGATCCCTCACGCTTGCGCGACATGGAGAGAACCATAGGACAACACCAATAATAAAACATGCAACTCAAACCAATCATAGCAATTCATCAATCACTGATAAGACAATGAAAATCTACTCAGACATCATAGGATGGCAACACAACATTGGATAATAATATGAAGCATAAAGCACCATGTTCAAGTAGAGGGTACAGCGGGTTGTGGGAGAGTGGACCGCTGGATATAGATGGGGGAAGGTGATGGCGATGTTGGTGAAGTTGATGGAGGTGTTGGTGAAGATCGTGGTGATGATGATGGCCCCCGGCAGCGTTCCGGCGCCACTGGAAGCAAGGGGGAGAGCTCCCCCCCTTCTTCTTCTTCTTCCTTGACCTTCTCCCTAGATGGGAGAAGGGTTTCCCCTCTGGTCCTTGGCTCCCATGGCGTGGGAGGAGTGAGAGCCCCTCCGAGATTGGATTTCTCTCTCTCTCTCTCTCTCTCTCTCTCTCTCTCTCTCTCTCTCTCTCTCTCTTTCTGTGTTCTCTGATTCTGCCCTTTCACCGTTTCTTATATATCTAGAGATCCGTAACTCCGATTGGATTGAAACTTTCGCCCAGATTTTTCTCCGAAAATTAGCTTTCTTGTGGCAAAAGAAGAGCGTCAACTACCTTACGGGGTGCCCATGAGGGTCAGGGGCGCACCCCCCTGCCTCGTCACCCCCTCGTGTTGGTTTTTCTTCCCAAAAATCATAAATATTCCAAAAATGATATCCTACCGCTTTTACCCCGTTTGGACTACGTTTGATATGGGGTTTTTGAGAAACATAAAACATGCAACAAACAGGAACTGGCACTGGGCACTGGATCAATATGTTAGTCCCAAAAATAGTATAAAAAGTTGCCAAAAGTATATGAAAGATAAATAATATTGGCATGGAACAATAAAAATTATAGACAAGACGGAGACGTATCAGGGGGTGCCAGCGATCTCCTTCGTTTGCTCCTGTGACAGTACGTCGAAGAGAGCTTTGGAGCACGCCTGGAGCGGAGCCGCCGATGTCCCTCGTCTGCTCCTGCGACAGTACGTCCAAGAGAGCTTCGGAGTGCCAGGAGGCCATGGTTGGAATGGTGACGACAGAAGGAAGGGACCGGAGGAGAATAAGTGTGGCTCTTTGGCTATGGCTGGGAGCTGGGGCTCAAGTTAATATAGTGGGCGAATGGCAATGAGCGGCGGCAGACGGATGGACGGCTGGCGCCGGAGTAGGTTTGTTGGGCATGAATGTGGATGCTGCTTCAGTGACTTAACTGCAGATGAGTTGGGTTACTGACATGTGGGCCCAACAGGCATCTGGCCCGCATGTCAGTGACCCACCAACTGACCATACAGTTTAGTCCGGTGAATGCGGCATTGACGTTCTGGAGAGACGGTGACCGTTTTAGGCAGGAAGCGCGCGCTAGCGATGGAAGGGGTTTCGGTAGGCCAGGGCGGTCAGATGCTGGCATTGTGGTAATGTGTGAGAACATGGATGACGAGCCTTTGAAGCATATGCGGCACGTATTGACAACCGCTCTTGTCGCTAGCTAGCCTTCGACGACCACCATTAGACACCACACAACCATTCATAATTTACGAATAATGGACGAATCGATCAGACACACACTCGTGTGCAGTGGCACTAAGATCAGTCGCTCACGATAGGACATACTCTCTCTCTCTCTCTCTCTCTCTCTCTCTCTCTCTTTCTTCATTCTCTGATTCTGCCCTTTCACCGTTTCTTATATATCCAGAGATCCGTAACTCCGATTGGATTGAAACTTTCGCCCAGATTTTTCTCCGAAAATTAGCTTTCTTGTGGCAAAAGAAGAGCGTCAACTACCTTACGGGGTGCCCATGAGGGTCAGGGGCGCGCACCCCTGGCTCGTCGCCCCCTCGCGTTGGTTTTTCTTCCCAAAAATCATAAATATTCCAAAAATGATCTCCTTCCGCTTTTACCCTGTTTGGACTACGTTTCATATGGGGTTTTTGCGAAACATAAAACATGCAACAAACAGGAACTGACACTGGGCACTGGATCAATATGTTAGTCCCAAAAATAGTATAAAAAGTTGCCAAAAGTATATGAAAGATAAATAATATTGGCATGGAACAATAAAAATTATAGACACGACGGAGACATATCAGGGGGTGCCAGCGATCTCCTTCGTTTGCTCCTGTGACAGTACGTCGAAGAGACCTTTGGAGCACGCCTGGAGCGGAGCCGCCGATGTCCCTCGTCTGCTCCTGCGACAGTACGTCCAAGAGAGCTTCGGAGTGCCAGGAGGCCATGGTTGGAATGGTGACGACAGAAGGAAGGGACCGGAGGAGAATAAGTGTGGCTCTTTGGCTATGGCTGGGAGCTGGGGCTCAAGTTAATATAGTGGGCGAATGGCAATGAGCCGCGGCAGACGGATGGACGGCTGGCGCCGGAGTAGGTTTGCTGGGCATGGATGCGGATGCTGCTTCAGTGACTTAACTGCAGATGAGTTGGGTTACTGACATTTGGGCCCAACAGGCATCTGGCCCGCATGCCAGTGACCCACCAACTAACCATACAGTTTAGTCCGGTGAATGCGGCATTGACGTTCTGGAGAGACGGTGACCGTTTTAGGCAGGAAGCGCGCGCTAGGGATGGAAGGGGTTTCGGTAGGCCAGGGCGGTCAGATGCTGGCATTGTGGTAAAGTGTGAGAACATGGATGACGAGCCTTTGAAGCATATGCGGCACGTATTGACAACCGCTCTTGTCGCTAGCTAGCCTTCGACAACCACCATTAGACACCACACAACCATTCATAACTTACGAATAATGGACGAATCGATCAGACACACACTCGTGTGCAGTGGCACTAAGATCAGTCGCTCACGATAGTACATACTCTCTCTCTCTCTCTCTCTCTCTCTTTCTTCATTCTCTGATTCTGCCCTTTCACCGTTTCTTATATATCCAGAGATCCGTAACTCCGATTGGATTGAAACTTTCGCCCAGATTTTTCTCCGAAAATTAGCTTTCTTGTGGCAAAAGAAGAGCGTCAACTACCTTACGGGGTGCCCATGAGGGTCAGGGGCGCGCCCCCCTGGCTCGTCGCCCCCTCGCGTTGGTTTTTCTTCCCAAAAATCATAAATATTCCAAAAATGATCTCCTTCCGCTTTTACCCCGTTTGGACTACGTTTCATATGGGGTTTTTGCGAAACATAAAACATGCAACAAACAGGAACTGACACTGGGCACTGGATCAATATGTTAGTCCCAAAAATAGTATAAAAAGTTGCCAAAAGTATATGAAAGATAAATAATATTGGCATGGAACAATAAAAATTATAGACACGACGGAGACGTATCAGGGGGTGCCAGCGATCTCCTTCGTTTGCTCCTGTGACAGTACGTCGAAGAGAGCTTTGGAGCACGCATGGAGCGGAGCCGCCGATGTCCCTCGTCTGCTCCTGCGACAGTACGTCCAAGAGAGCTTCAGAGTGCCAGTAGGCCATGGTTGGAATGGTGACGACAGAAGGAAGGGACCGGAGGAGAATAAGTGTGGCTCTTTGGCTATGGCTGGGAGCTGGGGCTCAAGTTAATATAGTGGGCGAATGGCAATGAGCCGCGGCAGACGGATGGACGGCTGGCGCCGGAGTAGGTTTGTTGGGCATGAATGCGGATGGTGCTTCAGTGACTTAACTGCAGATGAGTTGGGTTACTGACATGTGGGCCCAACAGGCATCTGGCCCGCATGTCAGTGACCCACCAACTGACCATACAGTTTAGTCCGGTGAATGCGGCATTGACGTTCTGGAGAGACGGTGACCGTTTCAGGCAGGAAGCGTGCGCTAGCGATGGAAGGGGTTTCGGTAGGCCAGGGCGGTCAGATGCTGGCATTGTGGTAAAGTGTGAACTCATGGATGACGAGCCTTTGAAGCAGATGCGGCACGTATTGACAACCGCTCTTGTTGCTAGCTAGCCTTCGACGACCACCATTAGACACCACACAACCATTCATAACTTACGAATAATGGACGAATCGATCAGACACACACTCGTGTGCAGTGGCACTAAGATCGGTCGCTCACAATAGGACATACTCTCTCTCTCTCTCTCTCTCTCTCTTTCTTCATTCCCTGATTCTGCCCTTTCACCGTTTCTTATATATCCAGAGATCCGTAACTCCGATTGGATTGAAACTTTCGCCCAGATTTTTCTCCGAAAATTAGCTTTGTTGTGGCAAAAGAAGAGCGTCAACTACCTTACGGGGTGCCCATGAGGGTCAGGGGCGCGCCCCCCTGCCTCGTCGCCCCCTCGCGTTGGTTTTTCTTCCCAAAAATCATAAATATTCCAAAAATGATCTCCTTCCGCTTTTACCCCGTTTGGACTACGTTTGATATGGGGTTTTTGCGACACATAAAACATGCAACAAACAGGAACTGGCACTGGGCACTGGATCAATATGTTAGTCCCAAAAATAGTATAAAATGTTGCCAAAAGTATATGAAAGATAAATAATATTGGCATGGAACAATAAAAATTATAGACACGACGGAGACGTATCAGGGGGTGCCAGCGATCTCCTTCGTTTGCTCCTGTGACAGTACGTCGAAGAGAGCTTTGGAGCACGCCTGGAGCGGAGCCGCCGATGTCCCTCGTCTGCTCCTGCGACAGTACGTCCAAGAGAGCTTCAGAGTGCCAGTAGGCCATGGTTGGAATGGTGACGACAGAAGGAAGGGACCGGAGGAGAATAAGTGTGGCTCTTTGGCTATGGCTGGGAGCTGGGGCTCAAGTTAATATAGTGGGCGAATGGCAATGAGCCGCGGCATACGGATGGACGGCTGGCGCCGGAGTAGGTTTGTTGGGCATGAATGCGGATGCTGCTTCAGTGACTTAACTGCAGATGAGTTGGGTTACTGACATGTGGGCCCAACAGGCATCTGGCCCGCATGTCAGTGACCCACCAACTGACCATACTGTTTAGTCCGGTGAATGCGGCATTGACGTTCTGGAGAGACGGTGACCGTTTCAGGCAGGAAGCGCGCGCTAGCGATGGAAGGGGTTTCGGTAGGCCAGGGCGGTCAGATGCTGGCATTGTGGTAAAGTGTGAACTCATGGATGACGAGCCTTTGAAGCATATGCGGCACGTATTGACAACCGCTCTTGTCGCTAGCTAGCCTTCGACGACCACCATTAGACACCACACAACCATTCATAACTTACGAATAATGGACGAATCGATCAGACACACACTCGTGTGCAGTGGCACTAAGATCGGTCGCTCACAATAGGACATACTCTCTCTCTCTCTCACTCTCTCTCTCTCTCTCTCTCTTTCTGTGTTCTCTGACTCTGCCCTTTCACCGTTTCTTATATATCCAGAGATCCGTAACTCCGATTGGATTGAAACTTTCGCCCAGATTTTTCTCCGAAAATTAGCTTTCTTGTGGCAAAAGAAGAGCGTCAACTACCTTACGGGGTGCCCATGAGGGTCAGGGGCGCGCCCCCCTGCCTCGTCGCCCCCTCGCGTTGGTTTTTCTTCCCAAAAATCATAAATGTTCCAAAAATGATCTCCTTCCGCTTTTACCCTGTTTGGACTACGTTTCATATGGGGTTTTTGCGAAACATAAAACATGCAACAAACAGGAACTGGCACTGGGCACTGGATCAATATGTTAGTCCCAAAAATAGTATAAAAATTTGCCAAAAGTATATGAAAGATAAATAATATTGGCATGGAACAATAAAAATTATAGACACGACGGAGACGTATCAGGGGGTGCCAGCGATCTCCTTCGTTTGCTCCTGTGGCAGTACGTCGAAGAGAGCTTTGGAGCACGCCTGGAGCGGAGCCGCCGATGTCCCTCGTCTGCTCCTGCGACAGTACGTCCATGAGAGCTTTGGAGTGCCAGGAGGCCATGGTTGGAATGGTGACGACAGAAGGAAGGGACCGGAAGAGAATAAGTGTGGCTCTTTGGCTATGGCTGGGAGCTGGGGCTCAAGTTAATATAGTGGGTGAATGGCAATGAGCCACGGCAGACGGATGGACGGCTGGCGCCGGAGTAGGTTTGTTGGGCATGAATGCGGATGCTGCTTCAGTGACTTAACTGCAGATGAGTTGGGTTACTGACATGTGGGCCCAACAGGCATCTGGCCCGCATGTCAGTGACCCAGCAACTGACCATACAGTTTAGGCTGGTGAATGCGGCATTGACGTTCTGGAGAGACGGTGACCATTTCAGGCAGGAAGCGCGCGCTAGCGATGGAAGGGGTTTCGGTAGGCCAGGGCGGTCAGATGCTGGCATTGTGGTAAACTGTGAACTCATGGATGACGAGCCTTTGAAGCATATGCGGCACGTATTGACAACCGCTCTTGTCATTAGCTAGCCTTCGACGACCACCATTAGACACCACACAACCATTCATAACTTACGAATAATGGACGAATCGATCAGACACACACTCGTGTGCAGTGGCACTAAGATCGGTCGCTCACGATAGGACATACTCTCTCTCTCTCTCTCTCTCTCTCTCTCTCTGTGTGTGTGTGTGTGTGTGTGTGTGTTCTCTGATTCTGCCCTTTCACCGTTTCTTATATATCCAGAGATCCGTAACTCCGATTGGATTGAAACTTTTGCCTAGATTTTTCTCCGAAAATTAGCTTTCTTGTGGCAAAAGAAGAGCGTCAACTACCTTACGGGGTGCCCATGAGGGTCAGGGGCGCGCCCACCTGCCTCGTCGCCCCCTCGCGTTGGTTTTTCTTCCCAAAAATCATAAATATTCCAAAAATGATCTCCTTCCGCTTTTACCCCGTTTGGACTACGTTTGATATGGGGTTTTTGCGAAACATAAAACATGCAACAAACAGGAACTGGCACTGGGCACTGGATCAATATGTTAGTCCCAAAAATAGTATAAAAAGTTGCCAAAAGTATATAAAAGATAAATAATATTGGCATGGAACAATAAAAATTATAGACACGACGGAGACGTATCAGGGGGTGCCAGCGATCTCCTTCGTTTGCTCCTGTGACAGTACGTCGAAGAGAGCTTTGGAGCACGCCTGGAGCGGAGCCGCCGATGTCCCTCGTCTGCTCCTGCGACAGTACGTCCAAGAGAGCTTCGGAGTGCCAGGAGGCCATGGTTGGAATGGTGACGACAGAAGGAAGGGACCGGAGGAGAATAAGTGTGGCTCTTTGGCTATGGCTGGGAGCTGGGGCTCAAGTTAATATAGTGGGCGAATGGCAATGAGCCGCGGCAGACGGATGGACGGCTGGCGCCGGAGTAGGTTTGCTGGGCATGGATGCGGATGCTGCTTCAGTGACTTAACTGCAGATGAGTTGGGTTACTGACATTTGGGCCCAACAGGCATCTGGCCCGCATGCCAGTGACCCACCAACTAACCATACAGTTTAGTCCGGTGAATGCGGCATTGACGTTCTGGAGAGACGGTGACCGTTTCAGGCAGGAAGCGTGCGCTAGCGATGGAAGGGGTTTCGGTAGGCCAGGGCGGTCAGATGTTGGCATTGTGGTAAAGTGTGAAGTCATGGATGACGAGCCTTTGAAGCATATGCGGCACGTATTGACAACCGCTCTTGTCGCTAGCTAGCCTTCGACGACCACCATTAGACACCACACAACCATTCATAACTTACGAATAATGGACGAATCGATTAGACACACACTCGTGTGCAGTGGCACTAAGATCGGTCGCTCACGATAGGACATACTCTGTACCATAGTACCCTCTCTAGCTAGGTTGTTTTATAGATTGTTGTTGTGATGGACGATATACATGAGCAAGGCGCTCCAAGTATGACTGTTGGTGTTGAGCTAGGTGAATACATGCTCGGCGTTC
The DNA here is from genome assembly GCF_002162155.2 of Triticum dicoccoides. NCBI lineage: Eukaryota > Viridiplantae > Streptophyta > Magnoliopsida > Poales > Poaceae > Triticum > Triticum dicoccoides. The sequence goes on from NC_041385.1 coordinate 479,613,147, forward strand.
GCGTAGGCCTCCATGAAACGTCTAAACAGTAATGTCAGGCACCGCCGGGGCGCAGGTGATGGGCTCGCCGTTTGCGTTGCGCCATGAGCAGGACTTTGATTTAGAGAGCGACGTGCATACATTAGCATGATTTTACAGCGTGAGCGTGAGTGTCTGACGCAAAGTATTTCATTTTCATTTGGCTGACGAGGGTGCGTTGTAGCAACGAATCCATGGTTTGATTCCCCACATACGCATAATTTTGGTGTTTACAGTATTTCTTTCTCCATTGACAGGTAGGTCGCATAGATAGATAAAGAACACGTGCTGATGAGGTGCATGCGGACTGTTTGACTGGTTAACCAGACAAATACGGAGCTATACGCTGAGCCAGTGACCGTATGATCACCATATCTCGTATACAATGATCAAAGTGAGCTATCAAGACAAGTTCGATGACCGCCAATGCATTTTACTCGGTAATAAATGACCAGGATTGAAGGGGAATCCAAATTTCCTTCGTATTCTGCCCTTGAGCTCTTGACAAACCAATGCACTATACGGTTGTCCGGCCACTCCACCCCAGAGCTCTCACCAAGCGTCGTTCATGCCACCGCGCCGCACACTAACCGGTAAGGCAGCGATGGCATCCCACCACGCCGAGTTCCTCGCCGCCCACGACTGCACACAAAATGGTAGGGAAGCGATGGCATCCCGCCATGCCGAGTTCATCACCGCTCGTGACCTCACACCTATGTGGGAGGAATTTGAAGATGCCAAGGCCTAATGGGCGGTAGAGCAAGAGGCAGCGAAAGCCGCACAGAGGGAGCGGAAAAGTTAGAAAGCACTCAAGAAAAGAGAGGCCCACCGCCGCAAGAAAGAAGAGGACGCACGCGCTGCTGCGGAGAGGTCGGCGGAGATCCAAGCACGGTGGGGTGTCGCCAACAAAGCCGGGAAGGAGAACAACGACATTTGGCCATCATGTGAGAAGTAGTAGTACTAGTAGTTAGTGTGTGTGTCTGTGTCTGGGTATGAGCATGTACCAGTACTACTAGTTACTACTGTAGTTTTTAGAGCAAATTACCGGTACATTAGCCTAGACTAAATGGAAAAATTCCTATCCTATGCATCAAATGGCATCTCATTCTCTATAGGAATTAAGATGCATGTCATCTCACTTCCTATGATTTTCATATTCCTATAAAATTCCTATCCTATGAACGAAAGGAGGCCTCTGTTGGAGTAACTACTATAGCTAGCAGTACTGCTGGTACAGTAGTTTTCTTCAAGAAGCGGAATTCACCGAAGTCATGATGGTTCCTTCATCCGAGCAACTTCAAAGTGGGAAGTGGGCCTGTGATTTGATGGCTCATTACTCATTGTTACTGTGGCGCGACGACCGAGGTGACTCTCCCTTGGAGTTCTGCGTGCATGGCAGGTGGACCAGGATGGTCGACGTCCCACATGTTGGCGAACGGAAGTATTCTTTCCGATATCTAGGAGCAAGGAAACCCCGTGGTATAATATCACTGCTGATTGGTTCTAAAAAAATAGTACCACTGCTGATTTATAATTATTTTTTATTTCTGATGAATGCTAGCGTTTCAACTCTTACGACGAAGAGTGCCAAACACGACACGTGCTGGATGTCCCACACGTCAGCGAAAGGAGTGGGACATGAACAGTGTGGTAGAGCCCAACGCAAAAATAAAATAGCACGGTAGAGCGTCTCCACTTCTTCCACTTCTGGGTCGGAGACCACACGTAGTAGTACTTAGTGGTATGAACGATACAAAGTGCAACCTGGAGAGAAAGACTCGTCTAGTTGGAAGGTCTCGGGGCATACACGTAAACAAATATAAAAGTTAATATGTGCCTCCAACTAATATAGTAGTAGTAGAGTACTTAGGAACGTACTCCATAACATCACCGTGCATTGCACGTACCCTCCGTCCCAAAAGAAGTGACTCAAGTTTTTACAAGCTTTAGTACAAAGTTAGTACAAACTTGAGTCACTTATTTTGGGACGGAGGGAGTACAACATTTAGTGCTAGTACGTAGTAAGAGACAAATGTCGCCGAAGAGTTCCCTTCTCGACCCACTTTTGGGTGTTTGGTAGAGTGTATGGAGGGTGCATGAGTCCACACTAGTTTAGCACAAATACACTAGAAGCATGGATGAAGAGGGGTGTTGAGTTGAGCATGCATGAAGAGGGAACAACTATGCTGAGACGAGTACGCAACCAAACACACCCTATATGCCACACATGTTCATACCATTTGTGCCTTTCTACTTCACTTACTGCGCTACATTACTCAGGTTCTTACGTCCACTCCTGGGCACATGTCCATCTCGTAGTTCCAGTCCCATGTGTTCTTCATATAGATGGAACGATCCTTGCATAACACGTGCACCTTGATGCTAGATGTCTCGCGTGTTGGCAAAAAGATGAACAAAGCTCGCGTAAAAAAATAGAGTGGAAGAACATAGATTCCAGACGACAAGAAGGAGCAAAGAACCTCGTGGTGGAGCGTATGCACTCATAATATTTAATATTATTCAGTGACACAAAATCAACCAATCATCTCCACAGTGGGCTGGAAGAGTACGAAACATGGCAGCCCAGTGTAGTTACATCATACTAGTACATGGCTAACCCACGCTATCACCATATTTCTTGGCTTCCATGCGACACCTATCTCTAGTAATCCAGCAGCATGTATTGCTTCTCCCTCCTCATCTCTCTCAAAGTGCGGCGGGCTAGCGTTTTTGCCATCTATTGAGGTCGGTTAACTCATCACATGTTAGCGACATGCCAAGAGCATTCTAAAAAAACTCCTTTCACGTTCCATTTTCAAAAAGAAAAAAAATCCTTTCACATACGAATTTGACTGTATGCTTTGAGCAACTTGCATGTCCTATACTGGTCCTGTTTGGATACTTTAACTTAGCTAGAGGTGTTTGGGTGACAGGGTTAGATTGACAATAAATGCACTTGATGGAGAGAGAAGTGATTTTTCAGTGGTCCTAATGAGAACTATCTCCAGTTAGCACCTCTTGGGTGGGATAGTTTTTTTTGGTGGGTTCGGTGCAACTTGCTCCAATTTAAACCCTCATGCCTGGATACTTTAGGGATATTTGAGCCCCAACTAGCTCTGGTCGGGCATTAATGAGGCACTGACGCTCCAGGGCGACGCTGACCGTTTCACACGGGAAGCGCGTGCTGGCAAGGGAGTATAGGTTTTGAACCGTTTCAAGTGTAGTACTGGTAGTTTGTAAAACTACTGAATTATTGCACTCAGTTTCCTAAGAAATTGTGGTAAAAAAGTTACTCCACAGCCCGCTTCCCTTCTCCTTCCTCTTCCACCGCCAGCGCATGTCCACGGGAAGCGACCGGTCAACCCTTATAGAGGAGTGCTAGCACAAAAAGATGCATGCATGACCACTAAAATTCCCACATTAAAGCGAAGCTCTGGCGGGAGTATGGCATATGTTGTTACCTTCGGCCGAGCCATGGCTACCAGGCGACGGCGACCAGAGAAGAGGCGGCGGGAGGGGAATGAATGCAGCTACTATTTGGGTTCGCCGTCCGGCTTAAATAAATGCGCATCATCACGTGTACCCGTGGGTGCACAAATTGTAACATATGTGTCTGCTTAAGTGGGCGTGATGTAACTGGTGTGTGTGTGTGAGAGAGAGAGAGAGAGATTCTGAGAGACAGAGTGCGTGTGTGCGACTCTACTCTTCGAACATGTACTCAACCTTTTGCATCTGGATATAAGTATAATGGTATTTACTTTAGCTAGTGGTTTACGTGGCCATGCTAACGTGGTTGTGTAAAAAAATGTCACTTCCTGCTTGTGATTTGCATTATATAAATACAAGCAAGATGCTCGTGCATAGCACGGAACATCAATATGCATTTTTTTTACAAAACACCTGTTGTGATTGACCCATGCAGAAGTAATCCCATGTGTAAAAACTAATGATATCTCGAGAATTTTCTCGGAAAACTGGTATCTCGAGAATGTCATCAAAAAATGAAAGATGAGAGATAAGGTGAGGAGGAGTGGAGCATGGTGGTGACTGGTGGTCGGAATGGGCGGAGGCATGGGGATGGACGGCGCCGGCAGGCGGCAGCGGCCACCATGCTAGATTGCTCCAGAGACTTCCTTTTTTCATTGCTGAGCAATGAGGTTGTGGGAGATAAGGATGTGGAGAGAGGTGCGGGTATCTTTTGTAAAATTATCATAGTTTGTTTTCTATCCGTCAGATATAGATCAGACGGTCTATATTACAAGATGGCAGGCACACCATCATCGCCAACTCGTTTTTTTATAAGGGTACAGATGATAAGTTTGCTGACTACTAAAGTAAAGTCGAATTTGTCCATGTTATACGAGTAAATTAAGGTGATTGTTTATCATACGGGTAAGGTTGGATGAAGAGTGGTAGGAACAAATGCTCCGCCTAGAGCATGTGTGTGTGAGATGGAGTCTTTG